>NC_142955.1:20970586-20978086 GCF_046866305.1 Octopus bimaculoides | reverse complement strand
TTGAAGAGGCTGGCTCCTGGGAGACCCTATGCCTGGTGACAAGATTCTGCACCATGCCACACAAGCAGGAGAACCCAGCCAAGGCTGTCAGACACATCACCCCTAACATCTGGCCTCATAAGTCCCTAGATTGCAACTCACTTCGTTATTATGTGTGGGGTCGCAGTTGAACTACGTTAAAGTGTATATATGTATGTATGTATGTATGTATACTTGACAACTGGTGTTGATAAGTTTATGTTCCCTTAACTTAGCGCTTCGACAAAAGACACCGATAGAGTAAGTCCTGGGGTCGATTTGCTCAACTAAAACCCTTCAAGGCTCCAGCATGGCCATATATATACTTTTATTCTTTTAATAGTTTCAGTTGACTGTGGCCACACAGCCACCCCTGCGACTATACGTACATAGACCTTTATTTGAACACAACACTATATTCCACATTACCTTAGACTGTAATGTTTCTTGTCGGACGAGTCGTGGTAGAAAAGTCCCAGCGAATATGGAGATTGTCGTCTTGGAAACGAACGCTGGCGTCTTCTTCACATCGTCTGTACTGTATCCGATATTGTATCCAATACACTATCGGCTCAGGCCAGCTGGAGTAATTGTGATGCCAGCGCAATGTGTGCTAGATTATCTGAGAAAGTTCACCTGTGTTGAATGCTGGTGTTCTCGCCAGGGGGTGTTGCATTTCGCTAATTTCCTTCATCTCTACTCTCTATTCTCGCTCAACATTTTATTCTTGGCACATATTCATTCGACAAAACTTACCACTTTCCATGTACGTGTGTCTACGTATATATATACATATGTACATCTCTGTGTATATACATGTATATGTGTGTATGCATGTATTTGTATTTGTGTGTGCGCTTTTGTATATGTGTGTACATATATATGTATATATGTACACACACATATGTGTATATATATATATATATATATATTATATATATAATTGTAATTATATATGTACACACACACACACATGTATATATATATATATATGCACACACACACACACACATATATATATATTGTGTCTGTGTGTGTGACGGGCGCGCGATTTATCCTTTTGAAGTTTCAAAACGTTATTTTGTTTCGGAATTGGAAAGCTTTTTGGCAAGTGATCACTGGGAACCAACACACACACAGACACACACACACACTGATGTACAGCCACTTACAAACATACATACACACACATGCATATATACAGTTGATGTATATATAATATGTAGGTGAGAGGGGAAAGGGAGGAAAGGGGTTGGGCAGTGTGTAGTGATGATCATGGAATGGAGAGTGTCTTGGGGATTGTGAAGAGTGGGAGAGGGGAGTGGGGATGATTGTGTGTGGGGTGAGAAGGGGAAGAGAGGAAGGTGACGGCCAGTGTGTAGGGATGGTCATGGAATGAAGAGTGTTGATGAGAAAGGTCAAGGGTTAATTTGCTTCAGTTTGCTCCAGCATGGTCATCTCAGGTGTCTGTAAGTTACGCCTTTTACCTGTCTTACTTGTTTTGATCATTGGACTGCGGCCATGCTGGGGCACCACTTTGAAGGGTTCACTCGAACAAACTGATCCCAGGACTTATTTTCCTTTTTTGTTTTGTTTTGTTTTTCTTCCAAAGCCTGGTACTTATTCTGTCGGTCTAATTTTGACGAACTGCTAGGTTACCGGAATGTAAACCAAGCAACGCCTGTTTCAAGTGCTAACGGGATGCACGTGCGCGCACACACACGCACACACAACACGCTTCTTTCAGTTTCCGTCTACTAAATCCAAGGCATTTGTTGGTCCGAGGCTATAGTAGAAAAGACTTGCCGAAGCTGCCATGCAATGGGATTGAACTCGCAACCATGTGGTTGAGAGGAAAATATATTACCATAGAGCGGCGCCTGCGCCGACACACACATACTCACACACAAGTGTGTGTGTGTGAGTGTGTGTGTGTGAGTGTGTGTGTGTATACATATTCGCATATCTTTATACGTGTATGTATATATATATATGATATTTATACATTTGTATATTTATGTATATACACTCGCATATGTATGTATGTATATACATCCGTTCATACGTGTACTTACATATATATTTCTATATATGTGTATATCTATGTGTGTGTGTGTGTATATATATATATATATATATATATATATATATATATATAGAGAGAGAGAGAGAGAGAGAGAGAGAGAGAGAGAGAGAGGCGCAGACATGGCTGTGAGGTAAGAAGCTTGGTTCCCAACCACACGGTTTTGGGTTCAATCCCATTGCATGATACCTTGGCCAAGTGTCTTTTGTTATAGCCTCGGGCCGACCAAAACCTTGTTTGTGGATTTGGTAGACGGAAACTGAAAACAAGCCCATCACACACACACACACACACACACACACACACACATATGTTTGTGTGTCTGTATTTGTCCCCCACTGCCATTGCTTGACAACCGATGTTGGTGTGTTTACGTCCCCGTAACCTAGCGGTTCAGCAAAAGAGACTGATGGTATAAGTAGTCGGCTTACAAAGAATAAGTCCTGGGGTCCGATTTGTTTGACTCAAGGCAGTACTCCAGGATGGCCGCAGTCAAATGAAATGACTGAAACAAGTAAAAGAGTATATGTGTGTGTGCACACCTTTATATGCATGTCCATATGTGTGTGTGTGTGTGTGTGTACGTGCGCACATACTATTATAGATGTCTCTAGGGCATGGTACTGAAATCAATATTAGTTAACATGTATATTGATGTAAAATATATTAACAAATACATCAAACGGTTTGACAGGGTGGGATGGAAGGGAGGGAGACGACTGCAAAGGTGACAATAAAGCACACACACACTCACTCACGCACACACACACACACTCACACACACTCACGCACACACTCACGCACACACACACACACTCACTCACGCACGCACACACTCACGCACACACACACACTCACGCACACACACATTCAAACTGGTGTCCTTAACCACGACTTTTCCGCCATTTTGCTCTCCAGCCGTCTTCAAGAATTGTCGTTGTTAGGATTAGGGTCGGTGCATAATTATTGCGGCTCTTTTTTTCAACAAATTTTATTCAACAAAAGCAATAACAATATTTAACAAAAACGTCTTTAAATGACGGTCTGGCCTCATCGATCTGCTGAAACATTTTAGGCTGGCAGATCGATTCAGACTCGAGGATCCGAGCGTTCCAATGTGGACTTGGAGTAATAACGACGGATCTCGCAGGTCTTACATAGACAGGATAGGAGTGAAAACCAGAGATAGGTCCTCCTTTAGTTGTCCACAATTTACGGATACACCCTACACGGATCACAAATTAGTGATGTGTAGGGTACATATGGATAAAGTCCATAGACAGGGATCTGGTAACTGGAAATTGAACAAACCCTATTGGCTTGCGAAACATACCGTAACCAGATTAAGCAGTTAGTCATGAGGGCACTCACCGGCACCGTGTTGAATAACCGGTGGTGGGTTGCCCTCAAAAGAGCCGTTCGACTTGAGTTTATTAGATTTACCAAACAGTTAAGTCTAGAGCAGGCTAGAGTAGAAGGGTCTCAAGTTAGGGCGTTAGAAGAGGCGCTGAGAGTGGGTTCTGCACCCCAAGTTTTGGCGGCGAGATCAGCCTTGAACCGACACCTCAATACCAAACACGAAGGTTGCAGGGTCCGGACTAAAGTACGTCCACTGCGTGGCGAGGGTATCAACGGTGCCGGATAACAGTAACGAGAGAAAGAGGCAGATATAAAGAGCAAACCCAAATGAGTAAAAGAATCTTTGCGCTCTCACCACACGCCTCCCAGAACAAGTTTCATGCTCACTGCTGGTTGTACCGGCATCAGATGAAGACTGCAGCATATTTTTCGAACAGATCCCTCTACTAAAGACCCGAACAAGTCCCTTGTTAACTTGCGTGACGGACGATGCATTATAGTTATATTTTCGAACCCTTTTCATATTGTGGTTTGTGGTGGTCTTGTTGCGCTTGTCCAGCAAAATGGAAATTCTCCGAAGGATTTCTGGAGTAACGTTACTCGACAGGGTATGCACCTCGGAGATCAATGATTTTCTCCAAGCTGAGTCGCTACTTCCCCGCTTCGAGATATCACAGCACCGACATACAGACATGTGACGTCGCAGGGAAGAATTACTAGACAGATTCTTGAAGCCATGTCAGTCGGCAGGAGGCCTAGGGTTAGACTAAAAACGAGATGGTTGGATAATATCCATAGCCTCACTTCGTAATGCATGGGAATCTATCCAGAAAATCTAAGGAAGGTTGCTTCTGATAAGACCCTATGGAGAAGGCACATGAGGATTCTATCCCACGACCCTCCGAGGAATAATGGATGAAGATAGATGGATGGGATGGAATAAATAGACGGGATGAATGATTGAAGACATTTTCTAAGAACAGATATAAAACGGTCTTATTCTAGTTGAGTGAAGGTGGTGTTTGCCAGTTGCGCAGCAGGTGCAGCACAATGCATCTCTGCATTTCCCGATTATCTCTGATCTGGTGTTTACATGGAAGACTAGATTATGAAGATTTTCAAGATTTCTTCTTTGCTTAATACACACATTTTACATGCAATTACTCAACAGCTCTATACATTGAGTACTATATAGGTTTTGAAAATTTGATATTATTTATCAAGCCTGAAACCACATGTGCGCGCACATACGAACACAAATACACACACACACACACACACACACACACGAAATTCTGTAATTGAATTCGATCAATAATTAACACAACACTGCCTTGTATAATAGGTTTTGTATTTCCATCACATTATGGTTACTTTGGTGATATATACTTCTTCTTATTATTATTATTCAACTTGCTGTTAGAAATCATCATCTCTATTACAGCCACCACCACTCTCACTAACACTACCACCACTACTACTACTACTAAACTGTTTTACGATATTCCTATAGCTGTTTCTTAGTAATTTACCGTCTAATCAAGTTTTAATTTTCATTTGGACACTTAAATATTAATTAAATCGCCGACACCACCAACATTAGCATTAATGCCACCAGAACTACTACGAAACACAGCGACAATGACGGTGACCTCTAGATGATAGCCAGACAGTTTAGAAATAGCAGCCAAATCTCCCGCATATCATGCTCAACGGTCTTTTGTATGAGCCGAAGAGGAGGCCTCTAGACGATAGGTAGTCATGGTAGAAATAGCAGCTAGAGCTTCCTCAAATCACACCTTACGAACGTATATATGTATGTATGAGCCAAAAAGGGAGACCTCTACATGGTAGCTAGACCTGGTAGAAATAGCAGCCGAATCACCCTCAAATAACATCTTACTGTCTTATACATATATATGTGTGTGAGAGAGAGAGAGAGAGAGAGAGAGAGAGAGGGAGAGAGAGAGAGAGAGAGAGAGAGAGAAAGAGAGAGAGAGAGAGAGAGAGAGAGAGAGAGAGAGAGAAAATGAGGGAGAGTCTTGATAGGCTTGATGGAAATAGCAGTCAAATCTACCTTTAATGGAGTGCACTCTGTTGCAGTTATCAGAGCTAGGTTTCCGGTTCGAAGTTAACATCCTCCTCTCACTTGTGTCGGTGGTGGTGGTGGAGGGGTTGGAAACTATTCAAGGTAGGCACTGCATTCGTTTTTAACTAAAAGGTCAAATGGAGCCTAGGGAGTTTTAGAAATTGAAAACATAAGGCTCAAAACAGGTAATACGGGTAGGTGGGATGGTGTTGAATTCCTATGGTCACTAGAAGACAGGATGTCTGATGTTAGGTTGCAGAGGTGATTGATGCAACCGTGTAGTGCTTTTCAATTCTTTGTCTTTTGTTTAAAAATTGATGTTTAACTGTTTATCACACACCTTTAATAACAACAACAGCGATAAATAGGAAAATTGGTACATCAAACATTTGCTTCTAGTACAGCGGTCGTGTGGTAGGTAGACACTCAGCACAAAATAGTACCCGGTATTAAATTACACGAGCTTGATATTTCGTGTATATACGTTAAAACCATGTGTATATGGGGACCTAGAATTGTACCAAGGGGACACTGAAGTGTTGATATAAGACATTTCAGGAGTCTAGTTAAAAATCAAGGGAGCTTTGAAATAGAGACACGTGGTTTAAAACGTAGCGAATATCAGAAAGTACTCACGGTGAAGAAATGATACCAAAGTGTAAACTATATTACAGTAGCGCTCTACATATCCTTCAAATAACCACACCAAACCCCGAGATTAACGAATGAAAGACGACACGGGAGTTTGGCCCTAAGGAATGATTTAATAGGCGTGGATATTTGGGACAGCCTCCAAAGCACCAATGGGCACGGAGTCCAGGGAAGGAGGGGGTCACAATTCTATGTATGATATTATCCAAAACGCAATATCCAGATATAAAATACATCAGGAGACAATGAAAATGAGTCAAAATGATTCAAGAACATCGCGAATTTATGAGTAGAAACACAACTCTCACAAAGACAGAGAATATTGCAAATAGGTCGAGACACCACACAGCAAATGTACAAGTACTTCAAACACGCCACCCACCCACCATCCGCACCACACACCCTCCTCCCCACCACACACCCCTAAACCACACCACACCCTTCATCCAAACCACACACCCTCCATTCACACCACACACCCAACACCCTTCATCCACCTGACACTTCCTCGCCCCCCCCCCATTTTGTAGTGCACTGGATGGATCTACAATAGTACACTATAATCCTTTTTTTCCCCGGCACGTGTGTAGCATATTACTGCACTACTTCACTGCAGAATGTTGTAATAACACCTCTGTTTCCCTACAGCACATCATATTTCTCTACAATGCATATCACCCTCTTCATCATCATCATCATCATCACCACTTCGTCTCTCTATCCACAAGGTGTGATATTTTTAGCTCCCGAGCGTCATATTTCATAGATGCTTTTCCATTGGCCACAAACAGTTTTCGTATCACATACGTCATTGGAGTATTTAATATCAGCTTGTGATGACGTCAGCAGTGACTGATATCCCACAGGGACTGTTGTGGTTACCAAGTGTTATTGGTGATTCTTCCAAACATTCACTCACTCTCTCTCACTCTTCTTCGGTCTCTGTCTCTTTTCCTCTCTTTCTCTCTTCTTACTCACACACACACACACAGCGCAGCCGCAGTTTTGTCGTCATAGATAACGATGTATGTATGGGAATGCGTTCAATAGGGGGGGGGGGGCTAAGCTTCTTAACACAGATGGACGAACGGACGGACACACCAAAAATGAAAGGCAGATAGATACATGGATAGATTGATGGGTAGATGAAGAAGTAGGCAGATATAGACATAGGTTGAGAGAGTGAGAAAGTGAGGGAGAGATTAGGTGTACAATGATGCAGGTAAACTCAGGGAGAGGGATGTAGCGTTAGAGATAGATTTATGCCTATTCCTGACTTTCTCTCTATCGATCTATCCAT
>NC_142955.1:20958086-20965586 GCF_046866305.1 Octopus bimaculoides | reverse complement strand
TAAGTGATGTGAGCATCACATTAAATGCAAAATGTAGAGCAATCTTCAGCTGCACAGAAATGTAGAAAAATTACAGTAGAATAGACATATTATAATTGTGGCAACATTTAAAATCCAAGTGGGAAGAAGAATGCATAAAAATCCATCTTGACATAGCCAAGGCTGGCAGGCTAGACTGTTTGCCCTTACATTTATAAATGTATATATGTGTGTGTGTGTGTGTGTGTGTGTGTGTGTGTGTGTGATCATCATCATCATTATTTAAAGGCCACTTTCTATGCTGGTATTGAAGGTTTGACTGAAAACTGGTAAGCCAGGTTCCAATCTGAAGTGGCAAGGTTTCTATGGCTGGGTGCCCTTCCTGATGCCAACCACTCCCAGAGTGTAGCTGGTGTCTTTTGTGTGCCACTGGCAGGGGCACCAATAGTCTGAAACCGGCATTGGCCTTGACTATGGTCTCACTTGGGCTGACAAGTGGTCAGAATACGAGGGAGACAAAATATTCTTTTGGGATTTGTGTAGCATAGCTTAACAAGACAGCAAATGTTGATAAACAGTAATATAGAATTGAAAAAATCTGAGAGTTTTCGGTCAGTTAATCTAAGACAGAATTAGAGAAATAAGTGATTGTGCGATAAACTTGAATAACTGAGAATAGTGAAAGAAGTAAGTGAGGGGTTATGAATCAGGGCATAAATAGAAGGGTATGAGTGAGGTTGAAAAGACAGAAAAACTTCTTATCTGGATATCATTCTGAGATTTGTATTTCTTCAGCAGAGGTTCTAAGATTGAGTGGGGGAATCAGGGTGTGTGTGTTAGTTTATAGTCCTGGCGAAGGGAGAGGTAATCGAAAGAGGGAGAGAGAGAGAGTCGAAAGAGGGAGAGAGAGTCGAAAGAGGGAGAGAGAGTCGAAAGAGGGAGGGATATATATATATATATATACATACACACACATATATACACACACACACACACACATATATATATATATAAGTATATACACACAAGCCTGTACCTACATCTCTCTCTTTCTCTCTCTCTATATATATATGAATGCATTTATATATATATATATATATATATATATATATATATACACACTCACACACACAAAAATATATACATATACACACGTACACACACAGGTATTAAATACACATCCATATCCAATTCACTGTTATTTTTGCAGTCTCTAATCCTTACTTAAGCAATGAAAAATGACTTAAATATATATAATTAATTCTTCTTCTTATGATGTTAGCAATTCTTTGATGTGGTCACATGGTCTTTTACAGCAACTGTGAAAGTCGTCAACCAATCAGGAGGAACCGTTTGCAAGAATTCTTCCCACATGCCATCCTCATACCCCACCAAAACCTAACAGAAATACATTCTTCCTATTTTATTTTACTGTTTTCTTTATGCATAGGGTGTTAAAACCAAAACCCAGTTTCTACCAATATATAGCTGAAATTCAATTATTATTATTATTATTATTTCAATTATTATTATTATTATTATTTCAATTATTATTATTATTATTATTATTATTATTCAGGCATACAAGCTGGCAGTGTCGTCAGCACACTGGTCAAAATGCTTAACAGTATTTCGCCTGCTGCTACGTTCTGAGTTTAAATTCCACCGAGGTCGCCTTTGCCCTTCATCCTTTCGGAGTCAATAAACTAAGTACCAGTTGCATACTGGGGTCAATGTAATCAACTAGTCCCTTCCCCTCAAATTTCAGGCCTTGTTACCTATAGCAGAAAGGATTATTATTATTATTATTATTATTATTATTTTATGCTTGACTTTTGCTTTGCATTTGTACAAGTTGGCTCCCAGTCTCTCCCAGAGACCTCAACAGACAACAAGTTAGAAGGTCATGTTTGTGTTATGCCTAGGGTGCCATATATTTGGTTTTGCACAAAGTATTGTTCTAGAGAATGTTTAAGAAAACATCAGAAAATTATAAATTTGTTTTAAAATTTGAGGTGGGGGGGGGGCAATGTAATCGACTTACTCTTACCCCTAAAAATTGCTGTCTCATACCAAAGTTTGAAACAGTGATGGTGGTACTGATGCCGTGAATACTACCACCACCACCACCACCAATAATATTAATAAGAGCCCTTTCTACTAAAAGGCACAATGCCTAAAATTAGGAGGAGGGTGATAGTCGATTACATCGACCTCCCCAGTGTATAACTGGTAGTTATTTTCTCAACCTCAAAAGGATCAAAAACAAAGTTGACATTGGTGGAATTTGAACTCAGAACGTAGCGACAGGCAAAATACTGCTAAGCATTTTGCTCAGCATGATAATGATTCTGCAAACTTGCAGAATCATTAGCATGATTATAATAATAATGATGATGATGATGATGATGATGATGATCTTATAACTTGTGTTTGTTCTTACAGAGTACAGTCCTGGTGAAGAAGAATCGCTATGTGCCAATATTGAGTACTACAAACAAGGTTATGAGCGGATAGAAAAAGCTAGCACGTCTATGGCTATTATACGTAAGTTTGCTTCTGTATCCTCTCCCTCCTCCTTGTTGCTCTTCTTCTTCCTATATCATTATTATTATTTTCATTAGTATCTTCTTTCAATTCTGTTTCCATTTCTTTCCGAGTGCCTTCGTGACATCTAGGGCAGAGAAACGTACTGTATACATTGGTAGGCCATTAAAACAAGCACACCAGATTGTTCATTTACAGAGTCATGTGATATTTGATTGACTTTTGCTTTAAGTTGACTCTAAGGCCCCTACTTCACTATGTGAAATAGGGGTCCTTAGGAGTGACAATGGCAGAATCCCTCATAGGACCCTATATCTATAGATCTGATGAAGCATCATTTTCGCTTTAAAATTCTATGAACTTCTTTTTCTTTATATGTGTTCATGTTTCAAACAACAGTGCCACCAAAAGAGACAGTAGGGATGTACCCTGACCCTGTCACAAAAGGATTTCCCTCACTTTTTGTCGCATTATCACCAGCATGACCATCAAAATGGCTAGCAGCATAGACATTGCTGTGTTGCTGAAATGGCACCATCACCAGTGTTTCTTACATGGCACCATCACCAGTGTTTTTTATGTGGCACCATCATCAGTATTTTTTTATGTGGCACCATCACCAGTATTTTTTATGTGGCACCATCACCAGTATTTTTTATGTGGCACCATCACCAGTGTTTTTTATGTGGCACCATCACCAGTGTTTTTTATGTGGCACCATCACCAGTGTTTTTTATGTGGCACCATCATCAGTGTTTTTTATGTGGCACCATCACCAGTATTTTTTTATGTGGCACCATCACCAGTATTTTTTATGTGGCACCATCACCAGTGTTTTTTATGTGGCACCATCACCAGTATTTTTTATGTGGCACCATCACCAGTGTTTTTTATGTGGCACCATCATCAGTGTTTTTTTATGTGGCACCATCACCAGTGCTTTTTACGTAACTCCTATATTACCAGTGTTTCTTACGTGGCACCATCACCAGTGTATCTTATGTGGCACCAGCTCCAATGCTTTTATGGGTAAATGTACATTCCACAGCAAGTGTATACTTAAACAGATTGTCTCTCATTTTACTCTGACTATTTTCTGAAACCCAATTCCAGGAGCCATCCGACTGTCTGCCCCTTACCCAGTGGTTGCTCTTCTCATGATAGTCATTGCAGCCATCACCAGTGTCATCGGGAACATAAAAGCAGATGTGAAAACGTTGATAGGGGCAATCATTTATGTTTTCTCAGGTAAAGTACTTCTCTGGCCCTTTTTTATTTAACTCTCTTCTCTCTCCTTCCTCCACCTCATGCTTCTTCTTCTTCTTCCTTCATTTTGCTCTCTTCGTTTATACTTTATACATGTATACACATATCCATCTATCGATCTATTTGCCAATCAATCAATCAATCAATCAGCAAGGGATTATCAATCGAGGTCAAATAGTTTATAAATTCCCTGTTAACACACTGGACCAACGATATTGTTTAGAAAACTTATGTATGTGTATATATATATATATATTATATATTCCATATTCTATATCCCACATTAATTTTACAAGAATATAAATAAAACATAAAAATCAGACAGAGTTGGAACTCTTTTAAATAAAATAATATATTCCTCTATACACGATCATACAAAACCCTTTTTTGGTATTTATTTTTACTCACATATATATATATATATATATACACACACACACATACGGGTTGGGACGAGCAAGTGTTACACGAATCTCACCTTCCTTTTCCACCTGAAAAGGAAGGTGAGATTGGAGAGGGAGATGCCATCAGACAGTAAGTTTGTCAAAAGGTGGATGACCGTAGCAAGGATGGCCTGTGTGAATTGTTCCATGTACTTCGAGATTTTTACTCACTGTTCCCATGGCTCCGACAATTATTGGTGGTAGTGGTACTAATTATTATTATTATTATTATCATTACTATTACTATTAGGTGGTAGTGGTAATGATTATTATTATTATTATTATTATTATTATTATTGTTATTATTATTATTATTATCTCTTCTTCAGGTCTGGCTTTGTCAGTTGGCATCATTCTCTACATATCAGCTGTCAACGATGAGGTGGGACATCGAGCCAAGATCATTGGTGTCCAAGGCCCAAAGTTTGCCTACTTCTATGGCTGGTCGTTCTTCTTTGCCGGAGTGTCCTTCATCACTGCCGAAATGGCAGCTGTGTTTGGCATCTCACTCTACCTGCTGCGCAACTCACACGTCGACGACATGGTGCGAATCATACCAGGCCTGGAGGACAAGGTGGACGGTGACAATTACCAAGACAATGTTGGCATACAGACAACGACGATCGTTTTATGAGCGGGATGCCCAAGTGTTTACCATGTTGATGTCGTTTTTTTGATATTATGCGTTTTTTGTTGTTGTTGTTTTTTTTACAAGAAAGCAGGAAAGAAGAAGAAACTCACTGATGACGGAAAAGAAAGAGAAAGTGAGAAAGGGAAGAGGAGTGAAGGATGGGGAAGGTGACAGAGAGAGGCAAAGAAGGAGGCAGGGAAAAAAGTGAGGCAAAGAGAGAGAAAGGAGCAATGAATCTATGCATGTGCATGTGTGTGTGTGTCTGTGTGTCACTGTTCTGTATAATGTTTCAATGTGGGTGGGTGGGTGTAAGTGTGTGGGCATGGGTGGGTGTGTGCATTTATGCGCCTGCATAAGTATATATGCATTTATTTAACATACATAATATACATGTGTGTGTGTATATATACACGTATATATGTGTATGTTTGTGTGAAAACGTATGTCTATATATATATCAATGTGTGTGCGCCTGAGTGTATAACTGCATGTTTTTATATAAATTACTTTTAATCTAAAATTATATAGTTATATTAACAGCCAAATGTGTATATGTATGTATATATATATATATATATATATATATATATATATATATAACCTGTCACCCCCCCCCCCCCCAATATTCTAAGAAGACTTGGGCCAACAGTTTTTGGTGTCTGACGATACATTATAGAGCTAAGCACTTTGTCGCAAGTCCTAAACGGCGGCAATATGACGTAATGGTCGTCTGCCCAAACAAGCATAATTGTTGGCAATCCCATTGGTTAAAATTACGAATTCTAAACTTTCGTCAAAGAGAATTCTTTCACGAAATACGGTTCTTAGTATTCGGATATGAGCAGTTATAAAAACCCTAATTTTGGGGGAAATTACTGAGGGTTCGTACTAAACTCCACAACATTCACTCCTTGAGATATTGGCTATTTTTTATGCCATGTCTATGACTTAAATCCAACAAGACTTTATTTGAATTGTTGTGAACTCTAAGTAGTTAGTATGGCCGATTAGCTTAGTGTGAATTTAAAGTCGTAATTCGGCGATCTTACGTTATGAGTCCTTTTTCTGTCAAAGGACCACGTGCGTTTGTTTACATCGATTCGGCAGTTTCCGTAAGAAGTGTTGGATTCGGGAAGTGGGAAAGGACGCGAAAGAAATGGAGAGAGAGAGAGAGGTCTTTTGAAGTTGGCAACAGTGGCTGGGGGAAGGAAAAAGGAAAAAGAAAAACATACCTTCTCTCTCTCTCTCCCTCCCTCCCTTACACACCACACTTTCTGTCTCGCATACTCACTATAAAAAGATCGCCTCTGTTTCTTTTGGAGTTGGCATGTGTGAGTGTAAGTGTGTGTGAGTGTGAGTGAGAGAGGGAGAAGGAGAGAGAGAAAGAAAGAAAGAGAGATAACTAGCATGTGTGTGTAAGGGAGGGAGGGAGAGAGAGAGAGAGAAGGTATGTTTTTCTTCTTCCTTTTTCCTTACCCCAGCCACTGTTGCCAACTTCAAAAGAAATCACTCTCTCTCTCTCCATCTCTCTCTCGTCCCACTTCCCGAACCCAACACCTTTTACGGAAATTGCCGAATTCATAAATAAAATAACGAAGTAATTATTTTCTCTCTCTTCACATTCTTCAACTTGTTAATGAAATTTATTTCTGCAATTATGAAACAGTCTATTTTAATAATTTTTATAGCGATTTTAAAGAACACGAACTTATTTATCTTCAACATACATGCACGCATAAAATATCCATTTAATGTTTCCGAGTGTATATTTCTCGCTATCACGTTTCTGTAGCTGTAGTCCGGATTTATGTCTAATGACAACAACTTATAAGTAAGTTAGAAGTGACGGGTTTAATCAATATAGATTCCAACTTCGAAAGTAAAATGTCTTTTTCAATATACAGGGTGTCCACAAAGTTTGGGTACACGGAGTAAATAAAAATCATAACATAAACAATTAAATATAAGAAATAATAATTTCTTGAAGTATGTGTTAATCCCCATGTACCCAGACTTTGTGGACACCCTGTATTTCGAAATAGGAAACATTTAAAAGTAGTGTTACACAAACAATGCGGCTACAAAAAGTGGTGACCTCCCGACGTGACCTCGGACGTAAAACCACCACATCGTAAAAGTATTGACACTTGGGGTAAATATAGAAAAGTTTCAATGGAAAATCGATGACAGTTTCATTAGACAAACAATTTAATGAACAGAAATATTTGATATTAAAAGTTGAAGGGAAAAGAAGGTCGAAGAAATAAACAATAATAGTTATAAGAAGTTTAACTGCACTTTCTAGCAAATTAAAATTATAAGAGCAAAATTTTCTTGTTTGAAAATTATAAAACATTCGAATGGAAGAAAATATTGAAGAGTTTGAAATGTCTTATTTTGATAGAAGATATATATGATAGTTTCTTTGACAGTTTTGTCTCCAGCTTGGATGGGAGACACCCTTGGTTTGTTTAATTAGAAACAAGTTTTACAGCAAACAGAAGCACAAAAGTATAACATAATGTTAAGTAACTTACCATCACCTCTGAGTAATGAAATTAGTAAATCCGACTGAACCATCTTCATATTCTTCCGTAGAGGAAGACAAACTAAAGACGACTTCCAATTCAAAGC
>NC_142955.1:20948086-20955586 GCF_046866305.1 Octopus bimaculoides | reverse complement strand
ACCATAATTTGCTGTCAACCCCTAAACTTACTATCAAAGGTTGAATCCAAAATGATTTCATTGAATTCTGTAAAACAAATCAACCAAAAAATATTTAATTAGCCAAATATGGAAACACCCTTCTCATTATTATTTTTATTATCATTAGCACACTGGACAAAGTGCTTAGTAGTATTTCATTTGTTTTTATGTTCTGAGTTCAAATCCTACTTGTGGTTGATTTTGCTGTTCATATTTTTGGGGTTAATAAAATAAGTACCTATATGCACTGGGGTCGATGTAATTGACTTAACCCACCCACCCCAAACTCGCCAGCCTTGTGTCAGAGTTCGAAACCATTATTATTATTATTATCATTATTATTAATGGCTGTGAGCTGGCAGATTCATTAGCATTGCCAGACAAAATGGTAGGCATCTGACTTCAATTCTTTCCTCCTTACATTCAGTACAAATTCTGCCAAGTTTCATTTTATCCTTTATGGTTTGATAAATTAAGTACCAGTTATGCACTGGTGTTGATGGAATCAACTAAGTTCTTCTTCCGACATTTCAGTCCTTGCACCTAGAGTAGGTTATTATTATTATTATTATTATTATTATTATTATTATTATTATTATTGTTCAGTAGTTTTATTTTTATAACGTGCTTTCACTTCACTACCGAGCGCAGCTCTGTGCGCCTTGGGTATGTGCTGTGGTGCTCTTATGTTTACTGTATTGAAAGTGTTTTGCGTAGAATATGTGCAGTATCCAGTAGTGCAATTTTCTGTATGTTATATATATTTGTAAGTCCTGGTGTTTTTGTTATGTATTTGTCTGAATATTTTTTTATTATACCTAAGGCACCTACTATGATAGGAATTGTTTCTGTTTTTAGACTCCACATTCGAGTTATCTCTATTTCCAGGTCTTTGTATTTTGAAAGTTTTTCCATTTCTTTTAGAGAAACGTTGTCATCTGCTGGTATTGATACATCAATTAGAAAGCATTTTTTTTCTTCATGATCTTTGACAACTATATCTGGTCTATTTGCCTTAATTTCTCTATCTGTGTGTATTGGCATATCCCAGAGTATGGTTGCTTTCTCGTTTTCTGTGACCTTTTCTGGCGTGTGTTTATACCATCTTTTTTCTGTTGTTATTCCATAGTGTTGGCATAGCTTCCAGTGTATATAGGTCCCAGCTCTGTCGTGTCTGTGAATATATTCCTTCTTAGCCAGGACTGGGCAGCCAGAGATAATATGATTTATTGTTTCTTGTCCATCTCCACATATTCTACAGTTACTTGTTATATTTCTTTTCATTATGTGTTTTTGGTAATTTCTGGTGGGGAGGCTCTGGTCTTGTGCAGCAATTAAAAATCCTTCAGTCTCTGCTTTGAGTCTTGAGCTTCTCAGCCATTGCTGGGATTTTTCTCTGTCTATTTCTTTCGCATTTAGTTTAGCCCAGTATTTACCATGTAGGGGCTTTTCTTGCCATCGTTTTATCATGGTCCGTTGCTGTTCTAGTTTTAGTTTGGATTTCATTTGTTTTATAGCTTTTGTTGTTTCTACTTCTTCTTCTTCGTATTTGTTAGGTAGATTGATTTCTTGTTTGTATTTGTCAGCTTCCTTAAATACTGAAAACAGTTTTTTGTTTTGCTCGTGTTTTGTGGCTATTTGTATTAGCTTCCCTTGCTTCTGGAGCAGGTATTTTTGCAGTCCTATGGTGGTTATTTTATAATAGTTTTCTAGCTGTATAAGACCCCTGCCACCTTCTGTGCGTTGTATATATAGCCTTTGTATGTCAGATTTTGGGTGGTGCATCCTATATCCTGTCATTATTTTTCTTGTTTTCCTGTCTATTTTACATAGTTCGTTTAGTGTCCAGTTAAGGATGTTGTAGCTGTAGCTTATAACTGGGACAGCTAAAGTGTTGATACCCATTATCTTGTTTTTAGCATTGAGCTCTGTTTTAGTATTGATCTAACTCGTCTATAGTACTCTTTCTTTATTTTTTCTTTCATTTGTGTATGTTGTATCCTATCTATTATTATTATTATTATTATTATTATTATTATTATTATTATTATTATTATTATTATTATTAAGATGGCAAGCTGGCAGAATCGTTAACACACCAGGCGAAATGCTTAATGGCATTTTGTCCATCTTCATGTTCTGAGTTCAAATTCTGCCGTGGTTGACTTTGCCTTTCATCCTTTCGGGGTTGATAAATTAAGGACCAGTGAAACACAGGGGTCGGTGTAATCAACTACACCCCTCCCTAACAATTCTAGACCTTGTGTCTATAGTAGAAATTATTATTATTATTATTATTATTATTATTAGGCATTAAGGCAGTGAGGTGGCTGAATCGTTAGCATGCTGGGCAAAATGCTTAGCAGCGTTTCGTCTGCCTTGATGTTCTGAGTTCAAATTCTGCTAAGGTTAACTTTGCCTTTCATCTTTTTGGGGTCAATAAATTATGTACCAGTGAAACACTGGGGTCAGTGTAATTGACTAGCCCCCACCCAACAATTTCAGGCCTTGTTCCTACAGTAGGAAAAGTTATTATTGCTATTAAACATTAATGAAGCTGGCAGAATCATTAGCGCACCAGACAAACTCCTTGGTAGTATTTTTGCCTGTCACTAAGTCCTGAGTTCAAATTCTGCTGAATTTGATTTTGCCTTTAATCCTTTCGGGGTCAATAAATTAAGTAGCAGCCAAGTACTTAATTGTAAATGTGGCAATAGGAGCCTCTGTGAATGGGGCCTAATCTGAACACTTGTAAGCGAGAGGAAGAGCTGAGAAAGAGAGGAGCACCCACTGAGGCATCCCAAAGGGGTCAGGCAAGCCAGGATGTGTGGGGTTCCTTGGTTGTCCTGGATTCGAACTCCCTACTTTTGGGGAATTTTGTCGTTGATTTTTGTTGCTTTCTGTTTTCGTGTTAATTTTTATTCCTGAAGTTTTATACTAAACCCCACTTGTCACTTGTGCTGTCCCCTTTTTGTTTAGTGTTCAGCCCTTGTGGCCAATAAAGAAAATGTTATTACTATTATTATTGTTGATATTATTATCATCATCATTTTTATTATTATTATTATTATTATTATTATTATTATTATTATTATTATTATTATTATTGAGGCAGTGAGCTGGCAGAGTCGTTAGTGCACTGGATGAAATGCTTAATGATATTTCACCCATCACTACGTTCCGAGTTCAAATTTCCCTAAGGTTGACTTTGCCTTTCATCTTTCTGGGGTTGATAAATTAAGTACCAGTTGTGTACTGGAATGGATCTAATCAACTGGCCCCACTCCCCCAAAATTTCAGGCCTTGTGCCTAGAGTAGAAAGAATTATTATTATTAATTTCTTTTATTTGGCACACAGGCCAAGGGATTATCATTATTATTATTATTATTATTATTATTATTATTATCATTATTGTTTTAGTTTTCTCTAATTGTCCTCTGATTTCTGTGATTCACTGTGTCTGCTTTGTGTCTGTTTTTACTTTGCAACCAACTGTAAACCCCTTTCCATTAACTATGTCAATGTTTCTGTTAAGTCTCCTTTTCAGGGCCATCCTTCAACCACTCACTAAGAACCAATTTTAAGGGTAAATTTCCATAAGATAAGTTTAACCCCTTCAGCATTCGGATTACTCTACCAAATATAATGTTTACTTCTCATAGCTTTCAGATTTCAATGATGCTATTTTGAGAATGACATTGTAGCGTAGGTGTGAGACATTGGATCTGGCTGAATCTTTGAGTTGGATATGGTCTGTTCAAATGCTAAATGCATCTGTGTATGTCTTATAACCCTGTATAACCTTGCAGCATTCTGATCACTCTGTCAAATGTATTACTTGTTTATTCACATTGGTTTGAATTAATCATGCATTATCTCATAACTTCAAACTTTCAAGAACATGATTGTTTGTTTTCAGATTGACATTGTAGGGGAGGTTGTGAGAGGTTGAATATGGCCAGCAGAATATTTGAGCTGGATATGGCCAGTTTAAATGCTAAACAGAAAAGGGACAATTTCCCAAGGAGAGTTAAAATTATTTTCCTTTTCTTTTTTTTTCCACAAACGCCCATTAAGAACGACCCTGTTGCATTATGTCCACAAGAGAAAGAAAAAAAAACCTTCATTAGGGGTCAGTTCTATGATGTATTTTAAAGTGTAACAGTCCCTAAGAATCATCTCAAAATTATTTTTTAAGGTCTTATTCTAACCTCCCTCATCATTTAAAGGGGCTTGGTTTTTAAAACATTCTCTGAGTGCTCCCTCAAACTCAGACTCACTTTCAAAATCATTAAAAAAAAAACACTAAAAGTAAACACTCAGACAAAAAAAAAACGTTTTTTTTTTTTTAAATTAAAAATTTTGTAAACTCCTTAAAGAATCATTTACCTGAAACTTGTCTATAAAATCTTGTTTCAAAACTGAGTCTTAAGGATCTTTAAGAGATCTAAAGTATCCAAACATTTCCAGTTCCAAAAACCCTTTCCAAGAATTGGAGAAAACAAAATACAGACAAAAAAAAAAAAAATAAATAAATAAATAAATAAAAGTAATCCTTTCCCATGGGGTGGGGACATAAAACTACACACAACATTAGGATACAATGTATGGTGAGGGAATCTTCCCCTCCCGTCCCTCCCCACTTGCCAACCCTTAAATGGTAATGGTGGTGGCCGCATGGGCAGGGCAGATTTTTTTTTCACTTTTGTTTATATGCAACCTGCTGAGATATTTCCCCCTGGGTAACATCAGCAGTGGTGGCAGTGTGTGTCTGTGTATGGGGGGGGGGGTATATATATTTTCTCCATTTTCTTTGCCCTTTAATATTGATTGTGTGTGTATATATGCATATATATATATATGTGTGTGTGTGTATGAATATGTTGTGAATATGTATGTATATGTATGTGCATGTATGTATATGTGTATATGTATATATATATATATATATATATATATATGTGTGTGTGTGCGTGTATATATATGTGTGTGTGAATATATGTATATATATATATATGTATGAATATGTATGTATATGTACATGTATGTGTATGTATGTGTATGTATATTTATGCATATGTATGTATATGTGTATATATATCTATGTATATGCAGATATATGTGTATATGTATGTATATGCATATATATATATGTGTATATATATATATGTATATGTGTATATTATGTGTGTGTATACATATATATGTATGTATATATGTAGATCTATCTAACTATCTATCTACCTTCTACACATATTTATATATATATATATATATATATATATATATATACACACATGCGCTTAGATATCACAGCCTCATCATCATCATCATCTTCATCGCTATTGTCATTGCTATTCCTGTCATCATCATGCTCATCACTACAACCATCACCATCATCACCATCACCACCATCACCATCATCACCATCATCATCACTTGGTTTTTGCCTTTCAGCCTCCCAATGGTTCAACAAACTTACAATACCCGTAATGTCCCGAGAGTCATGTGACAAAGTAGCTTCGCTCCCCTGCCTCACCAGAAATGAGGGGTTCTCGGTCCCTCCCTACAAGCTATTGGCCTTGTGCTAAAATGTGAAACCATTATTATTATTCTCATTTTTATTATTATTTTTATTATTATTATTATTATTATTATTATTATTATTATTATTATTATTATTATTATTATTATTATTATTATTATTATTATTGCTTGTGTCATGTAAAAAGCACTCTGCCCATTCTGCTGAGTGGTTGGCATTATAGGAAGGGCATCCAGCTGTAAAAATCCTGCCAAAACAGTTGCAGAAGTCTGGTGCAGGCTTCTACTTGGCCAGTTCCGGTCAAACCGTCCCACCCATGCCAGCATGGAAGGCAGGCATTAGACAATGGTGATAGTCATCATGATCACGATTATTATTATTATTATTATTATTATTATTATTATTATTATTATTATTATTATTATGATGATGATGATGATGATGATGATGATGATGGCAGTGAGCTGGCAGAGTCGTTAGTGTACTAGATGGAATACTTAACAGTATTTTACCTGTCACCGTGTTCTGAGTTCAAATTCCATTGAGGTCGTTTTTTCTTTTCATCCTTTTGTGGTCAATAAATTAAGTACCAGTGAAACACTGGGGTTGATATAATTGACTAGCCCCCACTTTAACAATTTCAGGCCTCGTTCCTATAGTAGAATGGGTTATTATTATTATTATTATTAAACATTAACAGAAATGTTAGCATGCTGGGTAAAATGCTTAGCAGTGTTTTGCCTGTCGCTAGGTTCTGAGTTCAAACCCTACTGAGGTCAACTTTGCCTTTCATCCTTTTGGGGTCGATGAATTAAATGCTGGTGAAATACTGGGGTTGATGTAATTGTCTCAATCCCCACAAAATTGCTGCCCTTGTGGCAAAATTGGAAACTATTATTGTGATTGATATTATTATTATTATTATTATTATTATTGTTATTATTGTTATTATTGTTATTATTAAGGCAGTGAGTTGCCAGAATCGTTAGCACGCCGGGCGAAATGCTTAGAGGTATTTTGTCTGTCTTTATGTTCCGAGTTCAAATTCTGTTGAGGTTGACTTTGCCTTTCATCCTTTCAGGGTCGATAAATTAAGTACCAGTTGAGTAATGGGGTCGATGTAATCAAACTAGCCCCTTCCCTAAACCTACTGGCCTATAGCAGAATTTTGAAAGTGCACAAGGGCCTCGTGTCATTCAGTGCACAAGGGCACAAAACCCTTGGGGCTTGAGGGACTTTGTAAGATTGAAAGAGAATAAAGTATTTATATCTACTCATGTATTGAGTACTACGCATCTTGTTTATTTTACCAAACCTACATAATATGTACATGACTCTAAAAGCGTGTGATTGTCTCCATCATTACTACTATCATGAACACCATCAGCATATACACAGTCATCATCATCATCATCGTCATCGTCATCGTCATCAACACAAACGCCCTCAGCCTCAGCAATCACAATCAATGCAACCACCGCCACCACTACTGCCACCTGCCAACATCACCACAACCACCGCCATGACCATTGTCATCGCCCTGCCCCCCCCCCCCACCACAATCATCATCATCATCATCCTCAAATCTAGCTGGGTTTATGGAAATTTCTTGTATTTTTCATATTTTGTGTATATCATTATTATTATTGTTATTATTAATATTATTATTATTATTATTATCATTATTATTATTATTAAGGCGGTGAGGTGGTAGAACTGTTAGCATGCCAGGAAAAATGCTTAGCAGTATTTTGTCTGCCGCTACATTCTGAGTTCAAATTCCACCGAGGCCGACTTTGCCTTTCATCCTTTCGGGGTCAATAAATTAAGTACCAGTTGCATACTGGGGATCGATCTAACCGACTGCCCCCCCTCCCCAAAAATTTCGGGCCTTGTGCCTAGAGTAGAAAAGATTATTATTGTTACAAAGTCA
>NC_142955.1:20930586-20943086 GCF_046866305.1 Octopus bimaculoides | reverse complement strand
ATCATCATCCTCCTCATCATTGTTGTTGTTCAACGTCCAGTTTCCATGCTGGCATGGGTTGGACGGTTTGACTGAGGTTCAGAGAGCCAGATGGCTGCACCAGGCTCCAATCTGATTTGGCAATGTTTTCTACAGCTGGATGCTCTTCCTAATGCCAACCCCTCCAAGAGTGTAGTGGGTGCTTTTTGCGTGCCATGGCTATGGGAGCCAGTTATGGGGTACTGATATCGGCCACATTTGGTTGATGTCTTTTACATGCCATAGGAACAGGGGGCACTGGTCACAGTTACGATTTTGGTTCTACTTGACTCAGCAGGTCTTCTCAACCATATCATATCACCTGGCACATCAGGGCTACTCTTAAATGGGCCAGACATGCAACACCAGCATCGGCCATGGCTGCGATCTCATTTATAGTTGCTGGGTCTTCTCAATCACAGCATATCTCCATAGGTCTTGGTCTCCTGTCATTGCCTCTGGGAGGTCCAATGTTCAAAAGTTACAACCATATAACAACATTTATCCAGACCAAACTCCAATCCTCCATCCTTTGAGAATGTCATAACTCGGTCAAGGATCTTCTTCATCTCATGCATATTCTTTGCATAAAGTTCTAAGTTGTCAACAAAGAAACTGGGAAATGTGAGTGTGTATACGTGTGTGTGTGCGCATTTGCAAATGAGTCAGCTTCAGTACAGTACAAGATAGGGCCACTGTTCAAAGAAAATTGCTCACTGACTGCAGACCCCCAGAGGATAATTGAAATACTGAATGAGCAATGCTACATCTCCGTTGGGACACCAGCAAATACACAAGCCGAATGTGTTCTTTGACACAACAGCTCTACACACAGTAACATCAGTTATCAATTACAAAGAGACAGAGTACACTGACGTAACATCAGCCATTGATGAAATAAGCTTAATCCCAGCCACAGGCCCTGATGGATTCCCAAAAGTCCTCCTTAAAAACTTGCAAAGGGACCCTAACTAAACCACTGTAGATCCTGTTATAAAGTTTCCCTGCAAGTGGTGGACTTCCAAAAAAGTTAAAGAATGACACAAGATGTCCCATCCATAAACGTGGAAATGGAGAGGATGCAAAACATGAGAAAAGCCTTGGAACAAATTGTCAGGAGGAAGCTGATCATGTTCCCAGATCATATTATGAATTGTTCCCTGACACCCAGCATGGCTTCCATTCAGGAAGAAGCTACCTTACACAGCTTCTGTTAACATTTTGACTGAGTGATGCAACTTATAAATTGCTGAAACATAGATGTCATTTATCTTGATTCTGCAAAGGACCCAGATGGGGCTCGTCACAGCGTGGCGCATGTCGAGGGCTTTTGCTGATGCACGACCTGTAGTAGAGCTGTACTGATATGAGGACTGGACAGAGCTGACAGAGCTGAAAAGGTTGACAGATGACAGGAACCAGGCTGTGGCAGCCAACGGGGCCTTCTTCCAGAGATATTAAGTCTCTCAGACCTGAGACTCTGTCTCTAACTTTACCCTCCATCTCGGCTCCTGAGCAAATAAATAGCTTCACACACAGTTCAAGAGTAACAATTGCAGGAAAACTAATCGACAGAATCACAGAAACATTCAGAAGACTAATAATCATAATAATAAGTCCATCTCTTAACTCCAGACTTTGTCCACCCAAATCGCTATTTTCCTCACCCCTTTCTCCAGCTTGATTGTCTGTCTCACTCTCGTCATCTACTTAAGCATAAACTCTTCCTCTGAACAACAAATATCACCAAGAATTCCTTCAACTGTAAAGAGACGGGGGTTGTTTCTCATTTACCAGATGAAAGTGTTGGAGTCATCACAAAGAAATCCATTCTTTTTTTAACTTCAAAACAAAAATAAACAACAGCAACGACAGATGATGTTAATATAGAATCGTAAACACATCCGCTACACTTGCCACCCTTCCCAGCGAAATACACTGTGTTTTCATCACATGATGATAATGATGATAATAGTAATAACATGACAACGATGATGATGATGATGATGATAATAATAATAATAATAATAAAAACAGTAACAACAATAATATAGAATGAACGTAGACTGGTCCAGATATGGTAAATATCAAGTTTTATTATATACAGTCCAATGAATCAAAAGTTATGTACGTTCGGTTTGGAATCACTGAGTTTAAATAGAATATAAAATAGGGTAAAAATTGGTATGCAATTTGGACCAGAGTTTCTGATACATAGATATCATGTGGCGTGTGTGTGTGTGTGTGTGACATATCACATGAAGCAGAAGACAATACAAGGTTGCTGTGAGTTTATGTAATGAAATTTCAGAATTTTGAATACTGTCAACGCCTTTTATATGCTTGTACAATAATTGCAGTATACATACAGACATACACTTACACACTTACACACGTATATATATATATATATATATATATATATATATATATATGCTGGAGTAGTTATATACACACTAGTACAATAACAGCAGTATAATTTATACATAAATATACACATATACATAAAAGGTATATGTATGTATATATATATGTATACTTAGATATACAGGGGGAAGGGGCCCAAAATAATGTATATATAATCTTCATTTCTGTTTTGATGTAACTCCTTTGAAATAATGAAGGGAGCTAGACTAAGCTTTGAATAAAAGAAATTCATTTGAAAATGCTGTTGAAGGGTAAAGACAGTTTAGGAGGGGGTTTGAAACAGATCAGGTTCTGTGACTTAGCATCGCTTGAGTCGGAGATGAGTCTGACGCAAACAGAACAGTTCAGAATAGCCACAAGAAATGTTCCTGAAGAATGTTGGATGTTGAATAGCCAGAGAAAGCAAGAAATATGTGAGAAACATACTGCCAGAGCTCAAAGCCAAAAAATTTGGTGTGATAAATGAGTCACAAGATAGAAATCTCAACATCAAACATCCATCGCATTTTGATGTGCTTTCAAGAAAGGTCCATGCTTTTAATAAAGATAACTCAGATAAAACGGTTATGTTTTGAGAGAGGTGCTTGGTAAGATGTGCAGAAGACATACTTTTTCTATAGGAATAATGAGGCTGCATTTTAATTAACTGGCTCAATTAGCCACAACTGCACTGATTTGAGAATCCCTATGTTATGGAGGAATACCATGAGAATTAACTATAAGTTACAGTAGGGTGCTGGCTCATCAAATAAAAAAAACAAAAAATAACTGGACCATTCCTTCTTGATGGAACCAAGACTGGTCTGGTGCATTAGAAACTGGTATGGCAATCTTTCATGCTAAACATTCAAGAACAGTTTGTGGAATAATATTAGCAGCATCACAACACTGCCATGGTCATGTAAGGACATCTTTTACTGAGATTTTGACAAGTAGAAGGATTGGGAGAAGAGGTGAGGTACCAGACCCCTTGCGTTCACTGGACCTCACATCACCAGACATTTTCATGTGAATTCTTGAAGAACAAAGCTTATGGTGCAAAAGCAAAACCAGTGGCTAAAATGAAAGCAAGCATTAAATGAGAATGACTGGTGCTCCATCGGTTATGATGACAAGGGTTCCAGTTTGATTTTGATCAAGAGAACAGCTTGCTCGTGAAATTAGCATGCAAGTGGCTGAGCACTCCACAGCCATGCGCAATCTTAACATAGTCCCCAGGGAGATTCAGCATGTCACAGCATGAACATTGGATAAAGTGTCTTGCTCAAGAACACAACACATTGTCGGGAATCGAATTCATGATCATTTGGCCATGAATATCCTAATCATTAAGTGCCGTTGCAAATAATTGGTGCTCCGTCGGTTATGAAGACAAGGGTTCCAGTTGATCTGATCAGTGGAACTGTCTGCTCTTGAAAATAAAGTGGCTGAGCGCTCCACAGACACGAATGCCCTTAATTTAGTTCTCAAGGAAATTCAGTGTGACAAAGTGGACCCTTTGAATGACTGGCTGAGTGGACTGGAGCAATGTGAAATAAAATGTCTTGCTCAAGGACACAATGTCCTGCCAGGAATTGAACTTGCAACCTGACGATCATCAGCTAAATACACACATGACCACCACAAATGAGAATGCACATAAATAAGGAATGAAAGTTTCTTGAGCTTAGTGATTCTGTTACTTCCTTTTACTCAGCAGTGATTGCACCAGAATGGCCACCACTTTCAAATTTAATTCTGCTTGTGAATTCTAAAAACTTTGAAATGAAATCTAGATTTCAAAAAACAGATATAGAATAATTTAATGTGGGTCTCTACTTTTGGGGACACACTGCAGGTATAAACACAATTAGGTGCATGTATATGTAAGTATACACATATATGTCACTAAATATACATACATATATAATCATAAGTATATATATGTATTTATATCTGTATATCTATATCTAAATATATCTATATATAAGTATATATATATATATATATATATATGTATTTATATTTATGTATATATATATATATATACACACATATATAAATATACATATATATATATGGATACATACACAAATATGAATATATATGTATATATATCTGTATATCTATATCTAAATATATCTATATATAAGTATATATATATATATGTATTTATATTTATGTATATATATATATATATATATATATATATATATATATATATATATATACATATACACACATACATAAATATACATATATATATGGATACATACACAAATATGAATATATATGTGTATATATATATATATATATATATATATATATATACACATATGTAAATATACAAGTTAGTTTATATATATATATATATATATATATATATATATATACAGGGGCTAGCGTAACGAAAACAGCCAAAATGTTTGGTGTATCAAGAAGTACTGTCTCGATAAATGCATATATACATACATCTATGTATACATACACATATATATACACACACACTTGACAATACATTGATGTCAGGATAATTGCATCATATCTGTAACCATGTTATATCCACAATATATGTAAGTGTATATATATATATGTTTGTATGTATACACACTCATACAGTACATATATACATCTGTATGATTAAAACACTTGTGAACCATAAAGTTATGCACTGTTATAAATGTAGTCGATGCGTTTTGCAACATCACTAAGTACTGACTGAAGCTATGCCCTTCCACTCACACGTGTCTTTGTGTATGTATATATATATATATATATATATATATATATGTATGTATGTGTGTATATACATATAAATACACACACATTCAGACACTTAGGCAGATGCATATGCATACACACACATACATATTATAAAAAGCATATATAAAAGCCATATATACATTGTGATAAATTTAAACATGTAATGTTATACACACATGGGTATACATAGACACACACATAATATACATATATATATGTGTGTGTGTGTGTGTGTGTGTGTGTTTAATTTTTGGTCAAAAAAATTCTTCATATTGAATAAAGACTAATGCCAAATCCATCTTGTTTCTTTAATTGAATATTATATATATATATATATATATATATACACATACATATATATACAGACATACATACATATACTTACATAGCAAGTGACCTGATCTGAGATCGTGTGCTGAAACAAAAACAATTGCAGCGTGGAAGGTGTTTATAAGCCATTTAAAAGCACACAAAAACCGTTAGATTCACTTCAACATTTAAATTTAATTTGCCAAAATATTTTCATCGCTTTGAGACTGCGACCTGTTCACTGACAAAATTCCGAGATGCAGCAGTCATGGTCTCAAAGCGACGGAAATATTTTAACGAATTAAATTTAAATGTTGAAGTGAATCTAACGGTTTTTGTGTGTTTTATTAAATGGTTTATAAACACCTTCAACGC
The DNA here is from genome assembly GCF_046866305.1 of Octopus bimaculoides. NCBI lineage: Eukaryota > Metazoa > Mollusca > Cephalopoda > Octopoda > Octopodidae > Octopus > Octopus bimaculoides. Next base: position 20,937,215 of record NC_142955.1, on the reverse strand, counting down.
TGCAATTGTGTGTGTGTGTGTATGTGTGTGTGTGTGTGTGTGTGTAATTTAAATTAGAAGACAATGAGGGCGTTTTGTTCATCTTTAATGATCACTTACAATTGTTTCTGTACCAACGATGGTTTTAATGCCAATTCATGCAAAATGTTATGCAATATTTGCAGCTTTAAACAGTTGAGTAGCACTTCATCAGACCTACATTATAAGGTGACCTTTTGTATATGTGTGTGTATGTAGAAGAGAGAGAGAGAGAGAGAGAGAGAGAGAGAGAGAGAAAGAGAGTTGTGACTTGGCTCTCATCCCCAAGCCTTAAAACTAGAATCAAAACAGATGATTTGAATATCAAATGTTTGAAATATGTGTGTGTGTTTATGTGTGTGTGTGTGTGTGTTTATGTGTGTGTGTGTGTGAGACATAGACATGTATACGTGTTTTTGCATGTGTGCATGCACGAGTGTATATTTGCATAACCTCACTTGTTCTGGTGTGATGAAATGAAGCACTCAATACTGTCTGTGAAGTGACTTTTGTGGTTTTTAGAAGGTGTATCCAATGACGAGCAAAGGGAGACACCCTGAAACTGATGTCCCACTCACCCTTCAGACCATGTCAGCGTGGGGAAGGATAGAATATGTTGGTGAAGATGGTAAGCATGTACACAGACATAAATATATATATAAAAGTATAGAGTATTATAGATCCATTACAGCTGATCTTACAAATCAGTTTCACACGATGTATTGGAGAAATGGGTATTACATAAAAGTGTGGTTAATTAACACAATGCACTCCTCAGAGATGACAAGGTATGAAAGAAAAAAAAAAAATACAGCAACTGCTCTCTGTCATTGGAGGTGAGAAAATGTCAAGATAATTGAATGGGGGATCTACCAAGAGTTACTGACCATCTTGTTCTCTGATGTCCAGTTATTTAATACTTGGTGTGAAACTGATTAATAAGATTGGTTCACTAGTAGATGCTTAGATGACTATAAATATATATTTACCTACACACACACACACACACACATATATATATATATATATATATATATATATACATATGTATCTATATAAATGAATGTGTGTGTGTGTAAGGCCCACGGATGAGTGGTTAGAGAGTCGAAGTCACAATCAGGAGGTAGTAAATTCAATTCTCAGACCGAGCTGTGTGCTTTGTTCTTGAGCAAGACACTTTATTTCACATTGCTGCAGTCCACTCAGCTGTAGAAATGAGTTACGACGCCTCTGGTGCCAAGCTGCATCGGCCCCTTTGCCCTTCCCTTGGATAACATTGACAGCAAGGACAAGGGAGGCTGGTAGGCATGGTCCTTCAGAGACAGGCTTGCCTGGACTTGTGCCGCAGAGGGGAACTTTCTAGGTGCAATCCCTTGGCCATTCATGACCAAACGGGGTCTCCACTCTTTATGTCTACACACGCACATAAGCACCAGACATTCGATATAGAATAGGGAAGTTATGCAATGAGCTAACTTTCTGGAGATTGAACTGAAATTTCTCTTTTCCGTAAATGGTCAAATCTCACGCCTCCCTGCTTGTCTGTTGTTTTCCTTTTTTTGTATCACAAGAATGGAATCTGGAAAGGAAATGTAGTAACTCTGCGGGCGTTCATCTCTATTTTGGACAAAAACATACACACACACACACATATATATATGAGGATATTATTGTTTATAATGATACCAGTGGCTTAGTATGTATAAAAAAAACCCCATAAAGGTTTAAAATTATCAGTTAATAATTAGGGGTACTAACAGGCAGCACAAGCATGCTAAATATAGCAGCCAAAATGACTAAACCACAAGTTTTCAGTAGATTTGCAGTTTATTTAGCATGCTGGTACTACCTGTTAGTAGCCTTAATTATTAATTGATATAAATTGAAATATATATATATATATATATATATATATATATATACACATACTTATATATAAACATATGTATCTATATATATGTATATATACATACATACATATATATATATGTGTATGACGATATATATATATATATATATATATATATAGCAGACAAGAAAGTAAATTTTGAATGCAGTCAAACCCTAAGAAAAACAGAAAAAAAGTTATCAGCAGACAGGTACAGGACTTGAACCTGCACCCATCATATACTGGCTAAGTATTCTATCAATAAGCAGGCTGTTTAGCTTAAGAGTAGAGTGCTCAGTCTGTATCTGAGGTTTAAGTGCCATGACTGTCCACTGATAACTTTACCCATCATTTAAGTCTTTCTGCTCTTTTCACAGCGATACTGTATTCGATATATTACTGTATATATACCGTATATATATACTGTATCTGTATTCGATATATTACTTTCTTGTCTCTGAAATACGAATCACATTCGATGCTTCCGAAGTTTGTTTACAAAATGTTGTTTACCTATAAATTTATATATAGTTATGGTATATATTCTGTTAAGAACGTAGTAGATTACAATATAAAGCTCATCCACATTTGGATTTCACCCTGTGCTATCCAGTAGGAGTATTATACGTACTTCCAGGCTTGTGTTTGGGCTTCTGCCACGTGTGAATAGATAACTGAAAACAATTTGCAGTCAGCAAGAGGGAGCATGGCTGGACATTCATTTTTGAATCACTACAATTGTTTCTACTCAACATAGTTCCCCAGGCACGCAGGTACTTGATTACGCAACTGTTTCCTTTCATTATGAGATCTAGTTGTGTTTACTTAGGCGATATATAAATAATGTCTCTGTAAGTTGAACATCCTTAGCTTCAAGACCATCCTCTCTGTCTTTTGTAGCCTGAATGTAGTGATTGAAAACAATAAATGTCCAACCGTACCCCTTCTTGTTGACTCCAAATTTTTTCAATTATATATATATATATATATATATATATATATATATATATATATATATATATATATATATATATATATATATATATATATATGTATATATATATATATGTATATATATATATATATACATACATATATACATATATATATATATATGTACACACATATATATATACATACATATATATATATATATACATATATGTACACACATATATATACATACATATATATATATATATACATATATATATATATATATACATACATATATACATATATATATATATATGTACACACATATATATATACATACATATATATATATATATATATACATATATATATATATATATACATATATATATATATATATATATATATATATATATATATATATATATATATATACACATGAGGCTGCTCATAGAAAATCATCATTATGATGTTGAACAACAAAGAAGTCAGAAGAATTTGGATGGATGACAAACCTGCAACAGGGTCTGTAAGTCACCAGTGGCATTCAGAAGCCATTGTCATTCTCACAAAATGTAATACTGGTGTATATTTTATTTAGCCAGTCATGGTCATCCTTGCTTAACAAGTCAGCAGCCATGTTTAAAAACACATACATGCATATGTGTGTGTGTGTGTGTGTGTGTGTGTGTGTGTGTGTGTGTGTGTGTGTGTGTGTGTGTGTGTGTGTGTGTGTGTGTGTGTGTGTGTGTGTGTGTGTGTGTGTGTGTGTGTGTGTGTGTGTGTGTGTGTGTGTGTGTGTGTGTGTGTGTGTGTGTGTGTGTGTGTGTGTGTGTGTGTGTGTGTGTGTGTGTGTGTGTGTGTGTGTGTGTGTGTGTAAGATGATTTCTTGTATGTGTACACTGGAATTGAAAAAGGTTGGTGCAACCATGATATTATTATGTTGATCTGAAGAGCTAGCCTTCAGTACCTGCATTGGTTTGTAAAATGTACAATAGTACTATGCAATTTATAACATAGACACTAGTGCATAATTTATTATACATTAAAATAAATTATTTTTCCATGATGTTGGATTTCATCAGTTGATATCCATGGATATCAACTGGTGAAACAAATAATAAATATATTCATCTCATACCTCCTGACATTCTTTATGTTATATATATATATGATCACACATAAGCACATGCTTATATGGTTGCATAGGAATATATACATAAACTGTAAAGAGAAGCAGGGAAAAAACGGGGAGTGAAGGACAGGGTGGGGGGAGAACAGGAAAACATATTCAGGTATGAATATATTTATTCCAGTATATAGATCCATATAAATATGGAAGGACATTACAAACACACACACACACACATATCCAAATATCTGTATGCTAAAATCTCTACAAGAATTTGAAATATATGTATGTATGTGTGAGTGTATATATATTTATATAGATATAGATGGAGATATTTTCACATACATATATATATATATATATATGTGTGTGTGTGTATATACATACATACATACACACACATATGTGGTGTCTGTGTGTGTGTGTGCATAATAAATGAAAAAAAAAGGTATTGTAAATACACAAACAACAACATTTAATGGTGCAAAACTGAGTAATAGCATCTGGTTGGTAACTAAAGAAGAATTAAGGATCTTCTATGTCTCTCTTCTGTCCATTCATGTACTCAATATATGTTATACAACTTTTATTTGTTGTTTGTGCATTTACAAAACCATTTTTTCATTTATTAAGTAACGGAATGCAACACACCCTGGATTTCATTAACAGTAAGTTATATATATATATATATATATATATATATTACTCTTTGTATATGTGTGTGTGTGTGTGTGGAGATGTGTGTATGCACAAATACGAAAACACACACAAGCTCTCATGTGGGATAAAGAGAGGAACAGTTTGTATATAAACTGTATATAAAGTAGATGTATATAAAATATGAATAGAAATTTTAACAGACAAGCAGAGACAAGATATTCTTAAACCCGTATAAACATACACTCACATATATCTATGTATATATATATATACACACACACACAAATATACATGCATAATTTCAGGTAGGTATATAGGTTGGAGGATAGATAAATGAATAGATAGACAGGTACATAAATAGCTTGATAGAGAGAGAGATGGATAGGTAGATAGATAGATAGATTGTTGCAGCAGTGTATAGCTTGTACAAACAAAAATGAAAATTTTCACCAAGTGATTTTTGGTGTTTCCACGAGGGCTTGAAACTTACCCACTTTACTCTGTAATGTTACATTATATATACATATACACATATATATATATTGATTTAGATATAGACATATATGTGTGTGTGTGTAATGTGTTCAGTCTTCTTTAATATGCTGAAACTAAACACCATAGCTGAAGGGAGGCATCCCATGTCTATTCTGTTCTTCACTGTTGTTTCCCATGCTATTTCATTTTGATTTTGACCAAATATATATATTTTATACAACTAGAAATAAACACAATTCAGGCTTACCTCATATCATGAATAGTGATATATATACACACACACATTATATATATATATATATATATATATACATACACACATATATATGCATGTGTGTACACACTCACACATGTCTATGTCAATAATGTCTTTAAATAACTGTGACCGTTTTGTGAAGCTGGTATCAGAAAGAAACCTTGAAATAAATGACAACAGGAAAAAGTAACTCTACAGTCACTGCTGAGTTCTTTAGCCAAGGATTCTGTCATGCACTTGAAGACACAAAACAATTGTGTGTGTGTGTGAGAGCACCTAGATATTCTCCCCACTGTTATTTTTCGCAGAATAAATATCTTCCCTCCACCATGGGGACTCACTTTTGCCTTGTGAGTAACATGGTGAACTGACCATGCTGGAGCTATAAAAATTGCTCAGTACACTCTGTTCACAATTGGTTTTCAATTCAGGCAGTGACAATTCAGGGTTTGAGTGTAATCTTCAAAGTTGCTGATGACAATTCCACACTTACGGTGCTGGTGCTACGACATATACATCCTGTACATCCTGCAAAGGGTTTCGTTGTTAGAAAGGGCATCAAGCTGTTGAAAGCAAACCAAAACTACAATGCTGGACCAAGATCTGTTTCTCAGACATATGAGCACTTGCGGAACCCTTCAAACCAAGACTGCATAGAAAAATAAACAGTAATTTGCAAAAGCCTAAGTATACAAAAAGCTTAGATCCAATAGAAACATCCTGAAACACATGGAAGCAGTAAAACTGCCTGAGAAAAGGGTTTTAGACCCAACAAGGCATGTGATTGAGTATGACTTTCACAAGCAAGATTACTTAGTCATGAGAGGAGCTATGGTCCACATGAGGTTTGGGCAACGATATATTGACCAGGCTGATCCTCTATGTGGTTTGTGAAATAAACTATCTTGTTCCAAAAGTGAGTTAAACCAACAACTTGCAGCCGGAGTTGCAAGTCATTGGTTTGATGAGAGAAAATCATTTCAGAAGTGACCAGGACCCATGACAAGTAAACTTATATTGAGGGATACAATATGGCATATACATATATGTGTGTGGATACTTACATACATATGTGTGTAGACATGCATACATACATATCTATATGTATGTATTTATATAACTGAAAAGGAAAAATTCAATTGTCCCTAGTTGTGACTGTGGCTGCACATCAGCAAGTACATGTTATATACTGGCAGGGGAGATAACTGCCCACAGCGAGTGAGATCAGTGTGTAATTCACCAGT
>NC_142955.1:20910586-20925586 GCF_046866305.1 Octopus bimaculoides | reverse complement strand
GCTGTGGCTTTTCCCGTTGAATCTGTTGTAGTGTCTGATAGTGGCAATGCTGCTGTTGCTGTTGTTGCTGTTGTTTCTCGCGCTGTATTTGTTGCAATGTTTGGTAGTGACTAAGTTGTTGCTGTTGTTTCTCTTGCTGTATCTGTTGTAAAGTTTGATAAATGCTGTGTTGTTGTTGTTGTTGTTGCTGTTGTTGTTGTTGTTGCTGTTGCTGTTGTTCTTGTGATTGTTGCTTCTGCAGTTGCCTGCCCTGGGTGCGAGCATAGTGGCTTTCACCATCCTCATAGACATCGTCGTCCTCATAGTCGTTGCGGTAACCGTTGAGCTTATTCAATTTGTCTAGCCTGTCCTCGAGGCCAGGGATGATGCGCAGAATGTCGTCGACGTGTGAGTTGCGCAGCAGGTAGAGTGAGATGCCAAACACAGCTGCCATTTCGGCAGTGATGAAGGACACTCCGGCAAAGAAGAACGACCAGCCATAGAAGTAGGCAAACTTTGGGCCTTGGACACCAATGATCTTGGCTCGATGTCCCACCTCATCGTTGACAGCTGATATGTAGAGAATGATGCCAACTGACAAAGCCAGACCTGAAGAAGAGATAATAATAATAATAATAACAATAATAATAATAATAATAATAATTGTTACCACTACCACCTAATAGTAATAGTAATAGTAATGATAATAATAATAATAATAATTAGTACCACTACCACCAATAATTGTCGGAGCCATGGGAACAGTGAGTAAAAATCTTGAGAAGTACGTGCAACAAATAGGGGCTGCAATAAGGGTGGAGCACTTGCAGAAAACAGCACTGCTTGAAATCATAATCTAGTGATCATAATTGCAACACCCTAACCACTATGCCATTCACCTTCATAATAATAATAATAATAATAATAATAATAATAATAATAATTGATTCTGGTTTTATTGGCCACAAGAGCTAATATAAATTAAGAATATGTAAGGACAAAGACAGGACGAAGGGTACAAAGGGTTTTGTCTGAAAAGGTAGAAAAAACGTTCGTGTAAACAGTGAGGAAAACAGAGAAAGATATAACAAATAAAACTCCCAATGGGGGGGGGGGGCGCTTCGAAAGGTTACACGTGGAAAAACCCATAAAAGCCACGGGAGCCTGGTCAGAAAATAAGAAAGGGGTAGAGAGCCCTTTCTCCTTTTATATTACCCTTTTTTTTTTTACAGGTGTATCCTCAGAATTGGTCCGTTCATACTGGCCATTTTACTGATATTTACCCACCTTTCAATAAATTTGCTATGAGACAGCACTTCCCTCTCTACTCTCATCTTCCTCTTCAAGTGGAACTTGAAAAAGTTGATGAGGCCTTCAAGGAGGACCTCATATTCTGGCTGATGCTCAACTTTATCAGAGCTGCCATTTGCACTTCATTGCCAGTGACCTCCTTTTCAAGTAGAAGAATAACCAATGATGAAACGTGGGTGCTTTACAATAATATCCAAAGGAAACAACAATGGTTATCACCCAATGAAAACGAGCAGACTACACCCAGAAAAGGTTATGCTTTGTGTTTAGTGGAACATGAAAAGTGTCATCTAATATGAAGTATTGAACTCCAGTGAAACAATTAATACTGGTAATTACTATCACCAACTGGATTCACTGTATGAAAATTTGCAGAAAAAGCCATCATCATTGGTCAATTATAAAGGCGTGAGGCTCCTGCATCATCATCCTCATCCTCATCATCATTCATTCTGAATGGTGCCATTGGTTGGATAGTTTGATTGCAGAATGGCATGCAAGGAGTCTGCACCAAGCTCCAGTCTAATCTGGCAAGGTCTCTACTGTTGGATGCCCTTCCTAATGCTAACCACTCCAAGAGTGTACTGGGGGATTTCTATGTCCCACTAGCATGGGGGCCAGTCAAGCAGCAGTGACATCAACCACAATCAAAGGATGCTTTTTATGTGCCACTTGCACTGGCACCAGCCATGCTCAAATGGTGCTTTTTACGTGCCACAGGCACAGGTGCTAGTCAGGTGGCACTGACATCAGCCATGACAACTTGCATTACACAAAACAAAATTCCTCACACTTAACATGGCAGTTGTGGCTCATCCTCCTGATCCACCCAACTTTGCCTCATCAGATTATCCGCTTTTCAGATCAATGCAACATCATTTAAATGGGAAAACAATTCAATAATCAAGGAGGGGTAAAAATAGAAATTGAAACTCTTTTTACATCGAAACCTGAAGATTTTATGCCCCAGATGGGATCAACAACTTATCAGCCAGATGGGATTAGGTTATTAAAATTGAGGCTAAAGTATTATATTCATGAAATATATCCATTACAACCAAATAAGTGTCTTTTCCTTTCCTCATTCAAAATGCGACAAGACTCTGTATTCTGCCTAATATACATGTATACATGCATATATATATATACACACACACACACACATATATAGGGACATAAATATATGCACACATATATATGTACATACGTATATGCACATACATTTATACATATCTGGCATATGCACATATATACACGTACAAATATAGACACACACAAACACATCTTAAAAGTAAATAGACGCCATTAGTTTTGAAAGATTCTATAAACCAAATAATGTCATTTAATGTCTTTGAATACTTAATCAAGGATTTTGTAGAGATGCCTTGTGCAATTTTAAATAATTTAACCCATTTAAGCAGAGAACTAATGAGTAATGTCCACAGCACCAATAGAACAGTATAATGAGGGGTGTCTGTTTAATTTTGAAATGTCTGTGTGTGTGTTTATGTAAGTATGTATGTTATATATATGTGTGTGTGTGTGTGTGGTAATATGTAAAGATAAAATCCAAGGATCAAGGTGTAGGAAGTGAGTAAGCTTCATGCAGTCTGTAGAAGCTATAAAAAAAAACAACTTTCCGGAACAATAGTGGTTTATTGATGGACACAGTTGTAAATGTTTCCCATATCGAAGTCCAATAAGCTGAGAAAAGTTATTCTATAGTTCAGAGTTAGCAGCAGGGGCTGCTGGGTATGTACGTAAAAATCCAAATTGAAGGAATGGAGGAGATAAAATCCAGACCACACATGTTTCATAGCTGGCAGAACTTCGTCTGAGTAGATACTACTTCTGAGGTTCTGCCAGTTATGAAACAAGTGTGGTCTCTTCCATTCCTTCAATTTGGATATATATATATATATATATATATATATATATATATATAGTCTTTTATTCTTTTAACTGCTTCAGTCATTTAACTGCAGCCATGCTGGAGCACTGCCTTTAGTTGAACAAATCGACCCCGGGATTTATTCTTTGTAAGCCTAGTACTTATTCAATCGGTCTCTTTTGCCAAACTGGTAAGTTACGGGGATGAAAACACACCAGTATCAGTTGTCAAACGATGATGGGAAGACAAACACAGACGCACAAACATATGCATATATATATATACATGATGGGCTTCATTCAGTTTATATCTACCAAATCAACTCACAAGGCTTTGGTCAGCTGAGACTATGGCAGAAGACACTCGCTCAAGGTGCCGTGCAGTGGGACTGAACCTGGAATCATATGGTTGGAAGCCAGCTTCTTACAACACAGCCATGGCTGTGCCTATATACATAGATATTAATTTGTTTACATCAAATGCCCCCAGGTGTGCTCAGGATACATACATACATATATACACATATATATATACACATACACAAACACAAAAAAACAAAATAAAAGAGGAATAAAGGAAGAAAGTGCATGTGTTTAGCTCACCTGAGAAAACATAAATAATGGCACCGAATAAAGTTTTCACGTCGGTCTTAATGTTACCAATCACACTGGTTATGGCAGCCACCACGATCATGATGAGAGCAAAAACTGGATATGGTGCAGACAAACGGATGGCTCCTGGAGAGAGAGAGAGAGAGAGAGAGAGAGAGAGAGTGACAGAGGGGGAGAAAGAGAGAGTGAGAGGAAGAGCTAGAAACATGGACAGAGTACACTACGTAAAAAAGATTTTTTTATTTGTTTTTTTGGTTAGTGTTAGTTCCTGTTTGCTTCTCTCTAGAAATCAAAGGAAATGACTACCCTTCCCTTCACATTTTGCTTCTGTGACTTGGACATCGATGTCTTGGAACTGACCCATTTTCCATTACATTTCAGACAAATTTGGCACTGAGTTGCTGAAGCAGAATTTTTTAAAACTTTCTGAAAGTTTGAAGAACTTTTAAAAAGTTTCTAAAAGTTTCAAGAAATTCTAGAATGTTCTGGCACCATATATGACAGTATAAATATAGGGATCTAAAGGCTACAATAGGCAGCCGAGGAAATACCTGTTTGAAACGAGGGTATTTTTCCACCACTGGGGTCGATGCAATCAACTAGACCCCTCCCTCCAAATTTCAGGCCATGTGCCTAGAGTAGAAAGCATCATTACTGACATCATCATCATCATCATCATCATCATCATCATCATTATTATTATCATTATTATTATTATTAGGGCAGCAAGCTGGCAGAATCGTTAGCGCCCTGAACGAAATGTTTAGCAGTATTTTGCCTGCCACTATGCTCTGAGTTCAAATTCCACTGAGGTTGACTTTGCCTTTCATCTTTTAGGGTTCAATTAAATGAGTACCAGTTATACACTGGGGTCAATGTAATCACCTTAATCCATTCCCCCAACTTGAGGCCTTGTGCTTCCAGGGGAAAGGATTATTATTATTATCATTACTATTAAGGCAGTGAGCTGGCAGAGTCGATAGCACGCTGGGCCAAATGCCTAGCGGCATTTTATCCGTCTTTATGTTCTGAGTTCAAATTCTTCCAAGGTCAACTTTGTCTTTTATCTTCCTGGGGTCGATAAATTAAGTACAAGTTGAGTACTGGGGTCGATGTAATCGACTAGTCCCCTCCCGCCAAAATGGCTGCCTTTGTGACAAACCTTGAAACAATTATTATTACTATTATGCCTCCCATCTTCAAAGATGAAGCCTTAGGGAGTTATGCGGAGGCAGAATTACCAAAATTGAACTTGCAACAGACAGGGTGTCACACACACACACACACACATGGGACATGCTTTTTGTTTTAGAAGAAAGAATTATAAAGGAGACAGGTATGGCTGAAAGAATTTAGTGGCAAGTGAAGCAGGACGAACTTACGAATGATGGCCATGGAAGTACTGGCTTGCTCCACTCTGTCATAACTTTGTCTGTAGTAGTCAATGTTAGCACAATATGATGGACTGAATTCTGAAATAAAAGGGAAACAAATTCAAAATAGGAAATATGTGTGTGTGTGTGTGTGTGTGTGTGTGTGTGTGTGTGTGTGTGTGAAAAGTAGGGAGGGAAAATGTGGTATGACTAAAAACCAGGGCTGTGAAGTCAAAACAAAAAACTTCGACTCCAACTCCGACTCCTCTACTATTGGCACCTCTGATTCTGACTCCTCTTAATGAAATCAAGTGATTATGATCTACATATCTCATAAAACATATGCATACACTTGTACTTTGAGTCGGCCTATATGTCACAACTGGTTTAGATTAAAGAATAAAGATATCATGAGTCGGAGTCAGAGTCAGTATAGTTTTATTGACTCTGACTCCACAGCCCTGCTAAAAACTCAGAAGTTCCTGAGAATGAAGTTTGAAAAATCCTGTGGGATGCAATGATTCAGTGTGACCATCAGATCAGACATTGGGAACCTGACCTTGTTGTGGTGAACAAAAAAGACCAAAATACCATGCTTGGTAATTGACATCACATGTCCTGGTGAGAACAGGATCGAAGAGAAAAAAGAAGGAAAAAAATGAACAGCTATGACAATTGGGAGTGGGAAATATGCAGGGTGGGGGCATTGAAGAGAATAGACATGATACCACATGTATTTGTTTTACAACATTGAAGAGTTACATCATCACGTTTGGAAATGCAATCCATGGTGTCCAATTGAGTTTTCTCTTGTAAATCAGTTTTTATGAACCCATAGATTGATAAAAAGTTCATGTTGCTTATGGAACCAATGCATCCCAGACAGCTTGAAACATCAGTGAGGTGTTTGGTGAAGATGTGGCAGATGAGTGCACTGTATGTCAATGGTTTGAGAAGTTCCGGTCTGGTGACTTCTCTCTTGAAAATCCACCTTGGTAGAACTGAGACCATGGTGGATAATCATGAGATGGAAACTGTAGTGGAAGTGGATACATCTGAAACTATGCAAGGGTTAGCAGCAAGACTTGACGTTTCAATTGCAACTGTATTGGATCATCTCAAACAAACTGGCAAAGTAAAGAAGCTGGTCAAGTGGGTATCACACAAACTGAATGTCATTTTGGAATTTGCTGTTCGTTGCTGTCACAGTATAAAATCGAACCATTTTCGCATCGTATTGTTACATGTGAAGAAAAATAAATTCTTTTCAACAATAGCAAGTGTTCTGCATGGTGATGATGTTACAAGTACATTTTTAGGCTTCTGCCAACCAAACTAATTCAATGATTTTACTAAGATTTGATGAAGAGAGTTATTACATCATGTGAAAAAATGAAAACGTTTTCATCAGGTGAATATAGACATGAGTTAAACATATTAAAAAATGACATTCTACAAATCCAAATATGTGCCAGTTCATGTCTCTCTGGCAAATTCCAGCGAGAAAAGGACGTAATTTCCCTGTTGTACCCAGGTACAGCCTTGAGACTCATGGTACATTCAGTCAGACATTCAAGATCGTACAAAAAACTGGAATACATATCAGTCTTCACTTTGCTGTAATTCTGTTTTGTAAATGATTGTGACTTCATTGGTCCACCTTGGGGCTTTACTATCTAAGGGCCCAATTCACTTGAATCTTGAACTTTAACATACATACACACCTTACAATCACATACACACACACATACACATTCATATATACACACTTTCATACAAACACATACATACAAATATATACATACATTCATACAAACACATACATGCATATGCGCCATACATACATACTAACACGTACATACATACATACATACATATAGTCATACATACATACATATATACATACATAAATACACACAATAATGCATACACACATTCATACATATATACATGTCATACATACACACATACACTCATACATTCATACATGCCATACATATATACATACACACAATCCTACATACATATGATCATAAATTCATACAAACATACATATATACACACATACAATCATGCATACATATATATATATATATATGCACGTACATACATACACACACACATATATACATACATAGAAATGATGATAAAGTCTGTGACTATAATAAGACTTTAAGACCTTCTTAAGATTCAATGAGTGATACTTCCTTTCTCTCCAAGATGGTGGCCGGTCAGAATTTACTTTAGATTAAAATGGAAAAGAGAACACACACACACACATACACATACATACACACACATATATATACATACATACACATAAATAAATATATATATATACACACATATATATACATGTAAATATATATACATATATAAATATACATATATATATATATATATATATATATATATATACATACATATATATGCATGTATATATATATGTACACATGCGTACATACATATATAAATATGTACATAAACACATGTATACATACACTCATTCATAATACACATACATATGTATAAAGATGCATATATATATATATATACACACATATATATATACACACATATATATATATACATACATATATATACATACATATATATACATACATACATACATATACATATATATATATACATACATACATACATACATATATATACATACATACATACATATATATACATACATACATACATATATATACATACATACATATATATACATACATACATACATATATATATATATATATATATATACATACATATATATATATATATATATGTATGTGTATATATATATAATATATATATATATATATATATATGAGTATACACATGTAAACACGTAAGAACCACACAGAGACAGATATGTATAGATACACACACACATGCATGTGCGTGTGTGTGTGTGTGTGTGTGTGTGTGTGTGAGTGAAAGGGAGGGAGGGAGCCAGTCGCCCACCTCCTGCCTCTACTCTTCTTCCCCTCTACAATTCTCTTATTCTTTTCTTCCCTCATTCCCCTGCCGATGGTCACGTGCCGAAGCACTGTGTCAGCTTCTGACGTAAGCAACTGTATCACCCCGGCTGGTCAGCTGGCTTGCTTGCTGGCTGGCTGCAACACACACGCACACCCATTAACACACACACACACACACACACACACACACACACCACATTTAGGTACACTCAAACTCATTCTGTACGGCTTGCAAAATCACATCTAACATGTATATACTATATTAAAGTGTGTGTCTGTGTGACTTTATATATATCTACATTATATATACAAACATACACACACACACACACATATATATATAAACGTGTATATATGCGTGTACGTGTGTGTGTGTGTGTGTTTATATGCTTGCGAATAGCGGTTCGGCAAAAGTACCCGATAGAATAGGTTAAAAAGAATAAGTCCTGGGGTCGATCTGCTCCAGCATGGGCGCAGTCAAATGACTGAAACAAGTAAAAGAATATATATCTATCGATCTACGCATACATGTATATAAATAAGGGACTGTCTGTTCTCATATATCTATCCGTATTACACACACAAATATACATAAACCGGCTGCATACATCTTCTATGATATCTATCTATCTGTCTATCTATCTATCTATCTATCTATCTATCTATCTATCTATCTATCTATCTATCTATCTATCTATCTATCTATCTATCTATCTATCTGTCTGTCTGTCTGTCTATCTATCTATCTATCTATCTATCTATCTATCTATCTATCTGTCTATCTATCTATCTATCTATCTATCTGTCTATCTATCTATCAATCTCCTGTTTGTTTACTCTCTCTCTCTCTCTCTCTATCTATCTATTTCTTGACACTGAACATATAATATAGTATTACTACAAGTAGTAGTATTTGAAGTTGCAGCCACTGTGGTAGTGGTACCTGTGGTAGTAATGTCAATGCTTGTTGTGTTAGTAGTAGTAGTAGTAGTAGTAGTAGTAGTAACACATCTATAACCATCTCCTTTTAACTGCCATTACTCTTCAACTACGATACCATCTCCCCCCCCCCCCACCACACCTCCACTACTACTACTGCTGCTGCTGTTACTACGATGGCAGCAATGACAACAACAAACACCACCACCAGTACCCAAACAATAGAATGCATCAGTATACAGGGCAGGATTCCTCACAGTCTCCTTCTAACTAACACAGGATATTACACCAAAATGTTACGAAACTCCCCAGCAATTCATCACAAGTGACCTTGTTGCTATTTACAACAGACACAAACCAGGACATAACAGCAGCCACAGCACGCCATTTGTGGACCTTGGCTCCAGCATGAGGCCTCAGTCTGTCTTTCCTCGGAGTCTTCATGGTTCTTGGAGCAGCTGAACACTACACCAGGCCATATTCTATGCTTCATCTCTTACTTGTTTCAGTTGTTAGACCACGACCATTCTGGGGCACGGCTTCGACTTAAATGGATTGGCCAGTACCTTTTTTTTCTTGTTTTAGGCCTGGTACTTATTCTGTGTGTTCTATATTTAGCCAAACTGCTTAGTTACAGTGATGAAAACAAACCAACACTAGTTGTGAAATGGTGCTGGGGGTCAAGTCCTGACACACACACATATATAAATGACAGGCTTCTTTCAGTTTCCGTCTACCAAATCCACTCATAAGTTTTGGTCAGCCTGAGGAAACAGTAGAAGATACTTGCCTAAGGTGCCATACAGTGGGACTGAACCTAGAACCCTGTGGTTGGGAAGCAAGCTTCTTACCACACAGCCACTCCTGCAACTTATGTAGGATGCTTTTAAGAGACACTGCTCTCATGGATGGCCACTGGTTCACAATGGACTCATTTATCCTCTGACAGGTCTTGTTTTAGGTCCTGCAGAATATCCACAGCACCCTCCTCACCTGGCAAGGTAAGTGGGGGAGCTGATTTACTCGTTAGCTACCTGACCACTAAAACAGGCTCAACTGAGTTACATGATACCAGTAGCACGGTTTTCTTCACCTGACCTCAACTGTTGAACAAATTTACATGCAATGAGAAAATCAAAATGGAAATCATAGTTGTGGCTGATGCCAGTGCCACCTGACTGGCACATGTGCTGGTGGAACAGGCTCCCTGTACCGGTGGCACATAAAAAGTACCATCCGAACATGGTTGATGCCAGTGCCTCCTGAATGGTTCCTGTGCTGGTGGCACATAAAAATCGCCCACTACACAATTGAAGCGGCTGGCGTTAGGAAGGGCATCCAGCTGTAGAAAGCTTGCCAGATCAGATGGGAACCTGGTGCAGCCTCTTGGCTTGCCAGTCCTCAGTCAAACCACCCAACCCATGCCAGCATGGAGAATGATGATAGGGTTGTTGGTGGTATGATGAAATAATAAGGCCATAGGTGTTACTTTATCATAACTGTGGTTTCAGAAGATTACTTTTGAAACAGATGGTTCCTGGTTCAACTCCACGGCATGACAATAAACCCAAGCACAGATGTATGCCTAAAATGTTTACTTCTCAACTATGCAGTTTCAGATTTGGCTCACTAGTTAGGCTGTTAGGCTTACAATCATGAGGTAATGAGTTCAACTCCCAGACCGGGCTGTGAGTTGTGTTCTTGAGCAAGACACTTTATTTTCACGTTGCTCTAGTTCACTCAGCTGTAGAAATGAGTTGCAACATCACCGGTGCCAAGCTGTATCGGCCCCTTGGCCTTTCCCTTGGATAACATCGGTGGTGTGGAAAGGGGTGGGGCTGCTATGCATGGGTGACTGTTGGTCTTCCAGAAACAACCTTGCCTGGACTTGTGCCTCAGAAGGGAACTTTCTAGGTGCAATTCCACAGTTATTCATGACCGAAGGGGGTCTTTATCCCTCCTTTACCCCCATTGGAAGGTACCTTGAGCAAGTCTTTTCCAGTCCATCCCAGGGGTCAACCAAAATCTTGTGAAAATATTTAGTAAACAGAAAGTGTATGGAAGTCTATCATATTATGTACGTGTATGAGTGTTTGTGCGAAGGTCTACATTTGCTGTTTCATCAGATGCAGTGGACTGAGTTGGTAATTTCCTCTTGACAAACTGCTTGTTTGCTGTGAGGAAGAAGGGTTAGTGATAGGAAAGGTATCCAGCCGTGAATAATACCTCAATAATATACATTTACCTGACACATGTGATGGTGGCTTATTGCTTAGGCTATTTGCCTCATGATCATGGAGTTGTGAGTTCGATTCTTGGTGGTGCATTGTATTCTTAAGCAAGACACTTTATTTCCCATTGCTTCAGTCAGCTCTACTGGCAAAATCAAAGGGGCCACCTAGGCACACTCTGTGTCATGCTGAAAATCCCCCCTGAGAACTACGTTAAGGGTATGCATGTCTGTGGAGTACTCAGCCACTTGCATGTTAATTGATCAAGTGGAAACCCCATCATGAAAACCAACAGAATGCCTGTTTATATTCTTTTATTATTTTACTTGTTTCAGTCATTTGACTGTGGCCATGCTGGAGCACTGCCTTTTACTCAAACAAATCGACCCTAGGACTTGGTCTTTGTAAGCCTAATACTTATTTTATCGGTTTCTTTTGCCAAACTGCTAAGTTACGGGGGTCATAAACACAGACACACACGCACATACATATATATCTATAAATATACATATTAGATTAGTGCATAATTATTGCGGGGTTTTTTTCAACAAATTTTACTCAACAAAAACAATAACAATATTTAACAAAAACATCTTTAAATGACGGTCTGACCGTCTGCCAAGCAAATGGGAAACATTAATTGAAGTGGATGGTGACTATGCTCCGGAATAATCATTTCAAGATGTTTTTGTTACATGTTGTTATTGTTTTTGTTGAATAAAATTTGTTGAAAAAAAGCCGCAATAATTATGTACCAACATAAAACATATATACATGTACATACATACATGCATACATATATATATATATATATATATATATATATATATATATATTGGATGTCCACTTAGTGGTCATCCTTCTTATATGCATATATATATGTTTTTGTATATCTGCGTTTGTCCACTCCACCATTGCTTGACAACTGATGTTGGTGTGTTTACATCCCTGTAACTTAGCGGTTCAGCATAAGACAGCAATAGAATAAGTACCAGGCTTACAAAGAATAAGTCCAAGGGTCGATTCTTTCGGCCAAAAGGCTGTGCCGTAGCATGGCCCCAGACTGAAACAAGTAAAAGAATAAGAGAATAAAAGAATATAACAACCTGGTCCCTAAAACTCCTTTGACAATCCCCCTCCACACGACACGGTCCTGCATTGCTGTGTTCAGATCTCTAATATCCAGCCCTGAGTCCTGAGATATAGTATCTGGAAATTTCAGTTTTCTGGGGAAAATACTTCCAGAGGGATGCCATAGGAGCAGGGATAAGATAACCTCTTTCTCTGCTCGATCACAGAGGCCAGCAAATAGTAGCCATTTCTACTTTAGCTTGAGGAATATTGATATCAGATTTCCATAGATGTTACGAAGTGTTGGGTGTGATCTCCAACTGATTTTCTGCATCTTTCTGGGCAGTTTAGTATATGTTCCGGTGGAGGCGCAATGGCCCAGTGGTTAGGGCAGTGGACTCGCAGTCATAGGATCGCGGTTTCGATTCCCAGACCAGGTGTTTATTGAGTGTTTATTGAGCGAAAACACCTAAAAGCTCCACGAGGCTCCGGCAGGGGATGGTGGCGAACCCTGCTGTACTCTTTCGCCGCAACTTTCTCTCACTCTTACTTCCTGTTTCTGTTGTGCCTGTAATTCAAAGGGGTCAGCCTTGTCACACTGTGTGTCACGCTGAATATCCCCGAGAACTATGTTAAGGGTACACGTGTCTGTGGAGTGCTCAGCCACTTGCACGTTAATTTCACGAGCAGGCTTGTTCCGTTGAACGGATCAACTGGAACCCTCGACGTCGTAAGCGATGGAGTGCCAACAACATGTATATGTTTCATCTTGTTGTTTTTCTAAGAGAGCTGATAAGGTCCAGGTCTCTGATCTGCAGAGAAGGGCCGGCTCAATCAATGTTTCTAAATATTTTAATTTTTAACGTGGGTGGACGGCATGAGTGCCAGATCTTATCAAGTCTGTTACATGCATCCCAAACAAGAGCTTTGTGGATGCAAAAGTCCATTTGGGAGTCTACCATGTGTCATTCAAGAACTGTTCCTGCTAACCAGGATACAAGAAGCATCACAGCTGGGCTTGACAGATTCTTGAAGATTCCTGCTCAACCAATTGGTTCCAGTATCAGAGAACTGTTCCTCTTGAATTTGACTTTCCAGAAGTATTATCCGAATGATGTTTGTTCTTGTTGGTAAATGAGGAGAAACAGCATGAGAAGCAAATGCAATGTTTTATAGAGTGACCATTTCCGTCAGAGTCACCAGTCTGCCAAAAAGAGAGTTGTGGGGAGAAGGGGTAGGGGGGGGGCAATGGAGCAACTCACAGCACACACCTGTGCATTGGAGAACAGGTGGGTGAGAAAAGATGAGAGAGAAACGGATGGACAGACATGCAGACAGACAGACAGATAGATGGATAGATAGATAGATAGCTAGAGAGAGAGAGATATTGACAGACAAACAGACAGATAAATATAGATAGATAGATAGATAGAAATAGAGACAGAAAAATAGACAGATAGACAAACACACACACACACACACACACATATATATATATATATATGTATATAGAGAGAGAGGGGGGAAGACAGAAAGAGACAAGCAGTTAGAAAGAAATAGATAGATAGATAGATAGACAGATAGATAACTATGTAGAGGGACAGACATGAACAGCCAAATGGATAGAGAGAGAGACAAATGGACAGACAGACGGATGGCTGAACAGACAGATTGACAGAGAGATGAACAGGCGGGAAGAAGGAGGGCGGGACAGACGAGGATAGACCGATAGACAGGTAAAAAGAACAGGAGACAGAAAGAGTGAAACAGACAGACAAACAGACAGGCAAGCAAGCAGACGGATCAACACTCGGAGAGATATAACTAGACACAAATAACTTGCAGATGTAGTCGGGTGCTAGTCGGGTGCATCAATACCAGCATTTGACTGACGTGACATTTCATCGACCGGAAAGGATGAGAGTCGAAGTTGGTATGGTATACAACACTTGACTTCGGTGGAATTTGAACTGAGATCGTAAAGGAGCGAATGGCTAACGACGTTCGCCCGTATGCCACCGCGTCAATGACAAATAATCGGCCATTCTACTATCGGTGCAGTTGCATAAAATTTGTGCGGGGAGGAGCTTGGAACCCCTCGACTCTGAAATGAATGAAAAGCAGTCTACGTCGGAACGTAGAGCCGGAAGAAATAGCGCTGAGCAATTCATCCGGCGCTTTAACGGTTCTGCCAACTCGCCACCTTAAGAATGATAACAATGATATTGTCTTCAACGACTCCCCGTTTATCGTATCATTACACACACACACACACACACACGCTTACACACACACACGCGCTTACACACAAAGACAGAGATATTGCAGTGATATAATTTTGTGTTGGTCACTAATTCACCGTTTATTGCACTATATATACATAGATATATATACATGCATACACACACACATATATATATACATATACACGCGCACACACACATTGTAGACACTGACACGAAAATATACAGTCAGTTACATGTAGTATGTAGCCAAAACATCAAGTACTCTTTCTTTTACTCTCTCTCTCTCTGTCTATCTATACAAACGCAAACAGCCCCTCCCCACAGAACACACATTGTGTGATGCTCTGCTCTC
>NC_142955.1:20855586-20908086 GCF_046866305.1 Octopus bimaculoides | reverse complement strand
AGTCCTCTCTCTCTCTCTCTTTCACACATTGTGTTTCAAACCTCACTCACTCTCTATCTTCTCTCTCACGATTTGCCTCCCACTACTTCTCACATTTGTTCATTCTACACACCATATCTTCCTCAATTTCACTTTCACTTTCACTTTCTCTCTTTCTATGCATGTCTCTACTTCTCTTTCTCCTAATCTTCCTATCTCTCTTCATAAGGCTTGTTTCTCTTTCTCGCTTTCTCTTTCAGACATATACTTTTACCCCCTCTCTCAATATCTTATTTCCCCCCTTTATTTCCCCGTATCCTCTCCGTCTCATATATCTAAGGATCTATCTATCTATCTATCTACAGACTTCGCTTTCTCTCTCTTTCCCCTATTCTCACCTCCCTCTCTCGCGCTCTTCATTTTCTCTTTCATTTCTTTCCCACATTTAAACATGGAATGACCGTCAATCCATCTCTCTCTCTCACTCAAACTCATTCTGTCTCTATCACCATCACTCTCACTCTCACTCAGTCCTACTCACACTCTCTCTCTCTCTCTCTCTTTCCTCCTCTTTCACGCTGCCACACAACAAACACACCAACGACGAAATGTAGGATATGGCCACATCACACTGGCAACAGCCGACTACTACTACCACCACTACTACTACTACTACCACTACTATTACTACTACTATTACTACTACTACTACTACTACTACTACTACTACTACTACTACTACTACCACTACTATTACTACTACTATTACTACTACTACTACTACTACCACTACTACTACCACTACTACTACTACCACTACTATTACTACTACTACTACTACTACTACCACTACTATTACTACTACTACTACTACTACTATTACTACTACTACTACTACTACTACTACCACCACCACCACCACACTTACCGCCAGAAAAGCACTACTGCTACCATTCCTACTATAACCATTACTACAGTTAATTACTACAACTACCACTATTACTACTACTACAGCTAATATTACTACAACTACTACTACCACCACTACACTACAACTGTTACTACCACCGCTGCTACTACTACTACTACTACTACTACTACCACCACCACTACTACTTCAACAACTACAATTACTACTACTACAACCACCACCACCGCTCCTACTACCACCACTACCACTATTATACCACTACTACTACCGCTACTACTTCTACTACTACCACTACTACTACTACTGCTGCTGCTACTACTACTGCCACTACTACTACTACTACTGCTACTACTACTACTGCCACTACTACTACTACTACTACTACTGCTGCTACTGCTGCTACACTAAGCCTATCTACACAAAATAGTTGTAGAGAATGAATTTAAGTTTTAAAGGTGTGGATTAATTGGTTGTGGGGCAGAGGTAGGGCAGAATCTCGGAGATTCAAACGCTGTCCAAAAGGAAATGACCACCACCCAGGCAGCCATGCTAAAAGATCAATAGATTCCAATCTATAGAAGAACCACTGTTTTCTACCTACACACTCAGACTTCCACCTCTATAGACCAATCATGTCATTTCTATAGACTAACACTTTCAAATCTACAGACAAATCATTTTAATCTCTATATTAGTTTCAATCCTTTAATCTCTGGATTAGACTCCATACTTTCATCTTCGTAGACCAATCCTTTAATCTCTGGATTAGACTCCATACTTTCATCTTCGTAGACCAATCCTTTAATCTCTGGATTAGAATCAGTAATTTTATCTCTATAGATCTATCTGTTAATCTATGTAGTAGAATCAATCCTTTGATCTCCATTGACCAATCTTTTAATCTCTGAGGTAGTAATCCCTATAATCCTGTTTTAATCTCTGTTGCAGAAGCAAGACACCAGGTCAAGCCCCGGTAGCTCTGTTATGCAAAGCTTGCATCATTCACCCTCATTTATTTCAGATCTCCAGCCTCCATCCTAGATGTAGATGGGTCTCCTGCCTCCTTTGGGCACCACTCTTGCCTGACCAGGGTCGTCACTTTACGCCTTTCCAGAATCCTAAATCCAAACCGATGGTTGTATAAACGTCGCTTAAAGACACTTCCGGCCGACCCGTTGAATCTCCCAGCTTTAATGTTGGCCGTGTTATCATCCCCTCCGCTGTGTCTTTCATTGACCCCCCTCCCCGTCTCTGCTGTTGCTGTGGGGGGGGGGGGCTCTTATTACAGATCGCAGGTCCAGCGATTCCATTGTGGCCGTTGCTTGCTCAGTAATCATCTCTGGCCACAGTTTTGGATTTTGCCGCCGCGGTTGCCACTTCTGAACCTGGGACCGGTAGTTCAGCTTCTGCTGCTGGTGTCGCAGTCACCTCTGCTCGTTGTTGTCGGTGTTGGTGATTCTACCCCTTTATGGGTTGCTGCCGCCGCAGTTGCCACTTCTGTCGTCGCCATTGTTGTTGGATTACCTTCTGCTGTTATTATTGTTGTTATCTGGTTGTTGAGGCTGATGACTAATGTTGTTGTTGTTGTTGTTGGCACTCCGTCGCTTAACGACGACGAGGGGTTCCAGTTGATCCGATCAACGGAACAGCCTGCTCGTGAAATTAACGTGCAAGTGGCTGAGCACTCCACAGACACGTGTACCCTTAACGTAGTTCTCGGGGATATTCAGCGTGACACAGAGTGTGACAAGGCTGACCCTTTGAATTACAGGTACAACAGAAACAGGAAGAAAGAATGAGAGAATGTTGTGGTGAAAGAGTACAGCAGGGTTCGCCACCATCCCCTGCCGGAGCCTCGTGGAGCTTTTAGGTGTTTTCGCTCAATAAACACTCACAACGCCCGGTCTGGGAATCGAAACCGCGATTTTATGACCGCGAGTCCGCTGCCCTAACCACTGGGCCATTGCGTCTCCACTGATGACTATCACAGCTTCATATACGATCCAATCTCGGTCTCGAATTGGCCTCCCACTTGGCAATCATTGTACTCCCTGCATGAGCATCCGGCCTTTACTCGCATTTCAGGGGCCTTCACTAAATTCTTTTAATGTTTGGCATGTAACTAAAGGAGATCTTTAGGTTGACTGTCTGACAACGTGAAACACTTGTCTACCAACGTAAAGGAAATCCTGCTCACACAAGTTTTAACATTGAAGTAGAAAGATCTGGCAAACCAAACGATCTTCCAGTGGCACTTTCCTTTGCAGGTTCTAGGGCCCCGACTGTATATTTCCAGAACACAAAAGCTGAACATCACATTAACCACCACCACCACCACCAGCACCAGCATCACCACCATTAACAACAACATTGCCACCAATCAATACATCGAACACCTGCAAAATTCGATTTTCCTACACAGAATTTCGTCTTGTTAACGTGTATAAATGAGGAGGAAAAAAAACGTCACCACGACGACGACTACCAAAACAAAACAGAGAAAAGAAACAAAGTTAATAAAAGAAAAATAAATATACAACAACAACAAATGAACTAATGTATGCCCCCAGCTGCCGCCCCTTAAACATTCCTTCTCGTTCAACCCGCTGCCCACCTCCTTCCAAAACCCTATTTCAAATCGCTACTATAGAAACCATTGAACCGTGACAACATTTTAATTACGAGGTCACATTATCGCGTTTCAAAAAATATAATTCCTGTAATTTTCTTTGATTTTTTATTTTCAATTTTCCAAATTCTAAACTATTTTTCTCTCGTTTCTCATTATATATATATATATATATATATATATATATATATATATATATATATATATTTGGCTTCAAAATTTTTTGTTCCTTCTCAAAATTTCTTCTTTCTAATTTCATTTCACGTTGTTCAGTTGTCTTCTTCTCCCTCCTTTTCCTCCTATTTCCGGTTTTAATCAAACTTTGTTAATTTTATTAATTATTTCTTAAATTACATTTGAAGGTGCCTTCCTCTTTCTCTTTCTCCCTACATACACGCGCACACACATATATACAAAATTTATATGTAGTTACAGCCCTTTTCCGTATCAATCATTTAATGTGTGCTTGTGTGTGTAATATACATATATATATAGTGCGAAAGAGTTAGGAGTTGAGGGTAGGGGTTGATATATATGTATATATTTTTTTTTTGTTTCAGTCATTTGACTGCGGTCATACTGGAGCACCGCCTTTGGTCGAGCAAATCGACCCCAGGACTTACTCTTTGTAATCCTAATGCTTATTCTATCGGTCTCTTTTTGCCGAACCGCTAAGTTACGGGGACATAAACACACCAGCATCGGTTGTCAAGTGATATTGGGGAGACAAACACAGACGCAAACACACACACATACATATACACACACACGACGGTCTTCTTTCAGTTTCCGTCTACCAAACCCACTCACAAGGCTTTGGTTGGCCCGAGGCTATAGTTGAAGACTGTTGCCCAAGGTCCGCGCAGTGGGACTGAACCCGGAACCATGTGGTTGGGAAGCAAGCTACTTACCACACAGCCACTCCTATATATTAAATGATTGATACGGAAGCAGGAATGTCACTAGACGCTTTATTTAGCTCAACATTCGTTTTCGCTGCCTTCTGCCCTGTTTCTTAATGAATGGGGACCGATGTAATGATATCAGATGCATCGCACAGGGCAGGGAGCCTGATCAGGTGATGTGATATGCCTCAAAAGTTATAAGAGTTCGCTTCTAGCCACATGCTGCTGGTACTATGTGTGAACAACTAGCAACACAACGTAATACTACCAGCATCTAACTTGAAGTAAAATGTAAATCTTATCACTTTTGAAGTATATTACGTCACCTGATGAAGTTTGTTTGCACTGCATGATGCAGCTGATGTCATCACATCATTCCCCACCCACTAGGGAACAGTGCAGAAGGCAGCCGAAACGATTGTTGTGCTAGTTACAACCCGTCTGCCGTATCAACCATTTGCAATATACTCAAAATGCAACGAAAAATTCCTTACGTAGATCCAGCGACGAAAGCGCAGCATCGCAGATTATGCCCGGTAACTGTGTGGTTAAGAAGGTTGCTTTCCAACGAAATGGTTCCGGGTTCAGTCTCACTTCGTGGCACCTTGAGCAAGTGTCTTCTACTAAAACCTCAGGCCCCGACCAAAGCCGTGTGAGTGGATTTGGGTAGACAGAAACTGAAAGAAGCCCATCGTATGTGTATCTCTCTCTCTCTCTCTCTCTCTCTCTCTCTATCTGTCTAGCTACCTATATGTATGTATGTATGTGTGTGTGTCTCCCATTACCATTTGACAACTGGTGTTGGTGCGTTTACGTCCCCGTAAATTAGCGGTTCAGCAAAAGATACCGCTAGAATAAGTACTAGGCTTAAAAAAATATGTCCTGGGGTTCCATTTATTCGACTAAAACCCTTCAAGGCGATGCTCCAGCATGGCCGCAGTCAAATAACTGAGCAAAAGAATAGAAGAATGATATATATACCAATACGTATCTACTGTCTGCGAGTGTTAGTTGTGTCTAGAGTCGATATAGAATCGTTCGGGTTTGAACGGTTGTAGTAGGACTAGTGGTTTGATGTTAGGCTTGTGCTGTAGTAGTGAGTGTTGTTTAACAGATCCTCAGTCTGTTTGAAACAGTGTTCGACGGGCATTATTTCCCGTCTGTTACTCTTTCAGAAGATGAAATGGTGCTCTTCTTGACATTACTTTGAACAGGTTGTTGTTAGATTGTTGGGCACTCCGTCGCTTACGACGACGAGGGTTCCAGTTGATCCGATCAACGGAACAGCCTGCTCGTGAAATTAAAGTGCAAGTGGCTGAGCACTCCACAGACACGTGTACCCTTAACGTAGTTCTCGGGGATATTCAGCGTGACACGCAGTGTGACAAGGCTGACCCCTTTGAATTACAGGCACAACAGAAACAGGAAGTAAGAGTGAGAGAAAGTTGTGGTGAAAGAGTACAGCAGGGTTCGCCACCATCTCCTGCCGGAGCCTCGTGGGGCTTTAGGTGTTTTCGTTCAATAAACACTCACAACGCCCGGTCTGGGAATCGAAACCGCGATCCTATGACCGGGAGTCCGCTGCCCTAACCACTGGGCCATTGCGCCTCCACTTTGAACAGGTGTAAGATGATAAAAGACGCCAGCATTTGTACGGAAGGCCGTGCGAAGGAAAGTGGTTGAAGGAAGAGGAGAGACTCATGTGGAAGATGCAGGAAACTGGGAGAATGAGCAATGGAACTGAGAGAGAGAGAGAGAGAGAGAGAAATGTCGATGGAGGGAGTGAGAGAGGGAAAAGATAGAAAGAGAAGGAGGGAGAGAGAATGAATGAGTAATCGTTGACGTGGTTTAGTTCAGGTGAACGCTGACGAACTTCAGATGGAATTTTGATCAATGGCTTTCCATGCATGGCCACTGTGTTTATTTGGCAATGTTATCTGACATGTGCGTCTATTTGTAAGAAGCTAAGGTGTGATCTGAGGGAGCACAGGTTGTTATTTCTAGCACGTCATGCGACCACCCACACGGGTCGTGTTGGCTTTTGGGGAGTAGGTGGAGGTTGTCCAATGGAGAGAGGAGCAAGGAGACGGTGAATGGGCAGCAGACGACAGCCTGCTTGGTAAGGAGTGGTAGTCAGAGTAGGTGGAGGGAAATAGTTTACCGACAGACGGGAGGTAGGGGTAGGAGGAGTAGTCGCAGAAAAGAGAGAGAGAGAGAGACAGTGAGTGAGTGAGTGAGTAAGAGAGAGAAAGTAAAATCAAAGAATTAAAAGGGAGAGAGGAGTGGATGAGGAATTACATGAAAAGGTGTGAGTGAAAGAGAGAGAGAGAGAAAGAGAGAGAGAAAAATGAATGGAAAGATGAACGGAGTGTAGGGTGAAAGGAGGAGTAAAGAGTAATAGACGAAGTGGCATGCTGGCTGATTTCAAGGTGGTAGGCGGAGGAAAGAAAGTGTTGAATGGAAGAGAAATAACGGTTATGAGACGGCGAGAGAAATCGCCTGCTGTGGCTCATTCATTTATATATAAGATTAAAATGTCGTTTGAGCTGTTATTTCTAGCAGGTGGCCTCTGTTGGCTTGCACGTAAGTAACTATGTGAATACGCATACACACATACATGCATAGACGCATTCATACATACATATATATATATACACGCATTCATTCATACACGTATACATACATACATACATAGGTACATGGATTGCGTTTGCAATCCAGGAACAGGAAATATCAACCACACACCTGATGCACAAAGGGGACAGAGATGCAGGTAAAGCAGCAAAATGAGACAACCGATGCAGATTCTGTGGCGTTCACACTGAAGATATCACCCACATCGTAAGCAGTTGTCTGAAAATGTCATCATGGTATTATCTACCGACGAGACATGATGTTGTAGCTAGGACACTATATAATATAATCCCGATAACAAAGAAATAAGAACCCCATTGCCACTCATAATAAAAAGGAATACTGGTGGAATGTCCCAGGGAAGACCATAATAGAATGTAAGCATAAGAGACCGGATTATAATGATTTGGGATAGAGAAGAGAAACTGGGCGGAGTTGTGGAAATTAGCTGCCCAGCGGATGTTAACATAAAGCTGAAGATCAGTGAAAAAGAGAAGATCTATGCTGAACTATTGAGAAATCTGCAGTTACTCTATCCAGATTACAAGTTCAGGTTTATACCTGTAATTATTGGGGCCCTGGGATATGTAACACACAGCCTAAATAGCAATCTTGAGAAATTAGGCTTCTCAAAACCAGAAAGGAGAAAGCTTATTCGAAGATTACAGATCCAATCCATCACTGGAACTGTAAAAATCTGTAAAAATTCCAGAAGTTTATCATTTAAATATACATGAGCTTGTCTAGATATGTAGCTATATGCATGAGAATACATACATAAAGCTAAGCATAAAAATATGCACAAATACATAACACATACATACAAAAATAGCCCGTTGTTGATATTCTTTTCTGTTGTAAGCACAAGGCCCGAAACTTTTGGGGAGGGGTCCAGTCGATTAGATCGAACCCAGTGCGTAACTGGTACTTAATTTATCGATCCCGAAAGGATTAAAGGCAAAGTAGACCTCGGCGGAGTTTGAACTCAGAACATAAATTCAGACGAAATATCGCTAAGCATTTCGCCCGACGTGCTACTGTTTCTGCCAGACCCCCTTCCCCGTTGAAATTCCAATGAATCTAGATGGAATCCAATGGATCTAGGTTAGAAACCGGCTTTTTATCTATTGGCAAGAGATCTTGAAATAAACCTGAACAATGACATACATCTATGCATACATACACACATTCATACATGCGTGCATACGTACACACGGGTGGTGAAAAGTCGATGGCTTTTGGTAAAAGAAAATAGAGGAGGATCAGTTAATTATGATTTTATTCAACTGTTTCCCCTCTCAGATTCACACACTTATTGCAGCATGCAGGGTATCTAAGAGACACCGCCACGCTGAAAATAGCAGTCAAAGCTTGACTCTAAAACCACAATAAATGTTCACAAAGCACCAGGAGAGAAGATGAAGAGACAAATAAACCAGCAAAAATTACTGAATAATTCCATATCCTGGATTTCTGGTTTTGCTTAAGAAATGCTCTGCATCATCAGTGGAATATACACAGAAAAGCACATATATACAGATATATATATATATATATATATACATACAACATAAGATATACTTACATATGTATGCAGACGACCAGTTTAAATTACCCGCCATGTAAATCCTCGCGCGATATGGTCAGAAATGTCACCGCAGTAAATATAATGACGAAGTAAATATATAAATTTATATAAATGAGGATAAGATCGATATTTAAAATATCGATTTTATCAAGTGGCCAGCATGGGAATAAAAAACCATCAAAGGTAATAATTATTTAAAATTATAATTTAGGGTATCTAAGAGACACCGCCACGCTGAAAATAGCAGTCAAAGCTTGACTCTAAAATCCACAATAAATGTTCATAAAGCACCAGGAGAGAAGACGAAGAGACAAATAAACCAGCAAAAATTACTGGATAATTCCAGATTCCAGATTTCTGGTTTTGCATAAGAAATGCTTTGCATCATCAGTGGAATATACATAGAAAAGCATATAAATACAGATGTATATATATACAACATGTATACATACATATATATGCACGTATGCAGACGACCAGTTTAAGTTGCTCGCCAAGAAAATGCTCGCGCGATATGGTCAGAAATATCAGCGCAATAAATATAAGGACGAAGTAAATATATAAATATGGCCTCTGACGGTCCATATGATATTTGTAGGTTCAAGCAACCAAAATAGTAGGTTGGGGGGGGGGTCCATAATGAATAAATTTTGATTTAGATGTATGTATATTTCTTTATTGCCCACAGAGGGGACAGACAAACAGATTAAGTCGATTACATCGAGCCCAGTGCGTAACTGGTACTTATTTAATCGACCCCGAAAGGAGAAAAGGCAATATCGACCTTGGCGAAATTTGAACTCAGAACGTAACGGCAGACGAAATACCGCTGAGCATTTCGTCTGGCGCGCTAACGATTCTGCCAGCTCGCTGTCCTCATATTTATATCTCGTGGTGTGAAATGCAAGAAACAACTTCGTTTAACATTTTGACATGCTTCGAACTCGACAAATTAATGTGTGAAAAACAGAAGAGGAATTTTGAAAGAAGTTTCTATAAAACTAATTTTAAGCTATCGAATGGCTGCCGGGGTCCGCCAGAATGAAATGGTAATCGAAGGGGTTTATAGATTAAAAAAAAATGGTTGAAAACCCCTTCTTTAGATGATAATATTAAAGATGTTGTTCTAGTTGTTGCTTTAATTAAACGGTAATCAAAGTGCATTCCTTCCATGGCTGTTCCTTTGAAACTTGTCCATCGCCTCATGTCTGGCATTTCACGAGTGATTGGAGGAAGGTTTGGACTGCTATCTTTAGCAACTCAAAGTTTACTGGTTCGAACCCTGGATCTTTTTTAAAACGGGGGCCACATTTTTCATTAATGTTTTACGTAGTGTTTTTGGTACCGAAAGACTTTCAAACTTCGTATACTTATCTATTTTGTGTTATAGAACAGAAAAATATTTTTGTATTCGAATTTATTTCATGTAAAAAATTGTCTTATTTCGATAATTTCAACCAATCACTGACAAGTATTCAGTTGTTTACATTTACTCCTTTGGCCATAGCTTCGTTTTATTTGCTTTTTTCATTTTAAATTTGCTTTTTTCATTTTCTTTTTTTTTTCTTCGTTTTATTTGCTTTTTTCTTTTTAAATTTGCTGTTTTACCCGAACCCTAACCCTATCACCGATAGAATTGTTTCAGAATCGTTTGTTTATGTAGTCGGCACTTAATGTATATCGGCTGAATGGACGTCAGTGATTGGTTGAAATTACAGAAATACGACAACTTTAACATGGAATAACTTAGGGATTTCTTTTTTTTTTAAAGAAGACTAAGAGAAAAAGATGTTTTATATGACACATTCTACCAGTGTTCCAAGTTTCAAAGTGTTTCGTTAATGAAAAATGTGGCCTCCGTTTTAAAAAAGATCCCTCTGTGGCTCGTACACGCATACATACACGCTTACATACATACATACAGAGCACATCTACGGACCACTGATACGAAGTTTTCATATCCGGCACTCAGGATACACTTTCAGTGACATCTCTTATTATTATTAGAGCAACAGGATACGTGCCGACCCGTCTGGAGCAAAGTATGGCTGAACTTGGGATCTTTGTGGGGAGAACGCAAATCCTTAATTTATATGCTGCAAATGATCACGATATCTGAGACTATAAGAATCTGCAAGATCTTCTTAATATTTAAACGATAATGAACAAAACAAGATGCATTCATTCACAACCTTGCTACCAAGGCGATGGCTGATCAAAATTTATTCTAAATTACAAAGGCAAAG
Organism: Octopus bimaculoides; assembly: GCF_046866305.1. NCBI lineage: Eukaryota > Metazoa > Mollusca > Cephalopoda > Octopoda > Octopodidae > Octopus > Octopus bimaculoides. The sequence continues at coordinate 20,897,174 of NC_142955.1, read as the reverse complement.
AAAGCAAACATGAATGTATATCTGTATCTTTATCACTGAACAAAACACGTTTTTTTCTTTTTTCATTCTCTCTGTATTTATTTCTTCTTATTCTTTTCTGCTGAAGAACGTAGGCTCGAAACGTAAAAGACCGAATGTGATGCTAAATGCAAAAAGTTCGAAAAATCAAGAAAAAGAAATGTTATCCGTGTGAAACGATCTAAGGGAGGTAAGTCAAAGGAGAAGTCCAAGAGTACATTCCCTTGAAAACGAAACCAACTGCCTTGCATTTATTGAATATTTTTTTTTTCTTTATTACTCACAGAGGGGACATACAAGGACAGAGAAAAGGATAAAGTCGATTACATCGAGCCCAGTGCGTAACTGGTACTTATTTAATCGACCTCGAAAGGTCGAAAGGCAAAGTCGTTGACATTATGAATAAAGAGTAACACGTTAACTACAATATGTATGTCATGCATGCATACATACATTCATTATGGCTACTCACTCAATATCGAGTATGGCCATTGCACGAAGCTTTTATCCTTAAAACTGCTGGCCAGTCTACAACAATAATAACAACCATTTTTAACAATTCCAGAGAAGCTGCTTCTGTCACTAATTGCTAATCCATACACAGCTCGGCAACTTCCCGCGATACTATTGGCTGTTTGGCCAATGTAATTCCATATCAGTTTGACCGGTTTTCTTTCTGGCATTCGGCTAGAATGGTTGCCGTTGATGATTCACGATGCGGTGGAATCAAGTGATAACAGAATTTTGATGCTTTTTAGCATTTGTTGTCTCCACGAAATTTGTTTTCGGGACGTTTACAGCAGCGTAAGGCGTTGTAAACAACAGATCCAAGTTAGGTCGGATGTGATAGTTAATATCCATTACAAAAGCTGCTTCTGTCGCTAAAAGCTAATTTAAGAAAGAAAGAAGGAGAAGAAGGAAGGAAGAAAGAAATTCATGAGTGGAATTAGTCATTTTTGTATCAATCGAGGTGACTGAGGGGTTGACGCGATGGACTCCTAATCCATCGGTGTCTCCCAACGTGAGTTCGAATCTCATGCTCGTCGACTAACTTATGAGACCGATGGAATAAGTATAAGGCTAAAAAAAAAAAAGATAAGTTCTGGGATTGCTTTGTTCGACTAAAACCCTTCGAGGCGGTGCCCCAGCATGGCCGTAGTCAAATGACTGACGCAAGTAAAAGAAAAAAGAAGAAAAGATAAACACGAAACGATCGATTTATAAATCATTTTTATTCATCGTAGTCTTCAATCAGAAAATTAAAATTAAACAAGAGCACTCAGAGAGTTCAAACCTCCGCCAAGGCAGCACCAACGTCCTCTCAAAGATTAGCCGGAGATGATTTTTAGAATGGGAACATCTGAAATAAACTCGACTGCTCTCACAAACGAGAATATTCTTTTCTACTCTAGGCACAAGGCCCGAAATTTTGGGGGTGGGAGAGGGCCAGTCGATTAGATCGACCCCAGTACGTAGCTGGTACTTAATTTATCGACCCCGAAAGGATGAAAGGCAAAGTCGACCTCGGCGGAATTTGAACTCAGAACGTAGCGGTAGACGAAATACCGCTAAGCGTTTCGCCCGGCGCGCTAATGTTTCTGCCAGCTCACCGCCTTACAAATGAGAATATTAAAAATGAGCCCGACTGCTCCCAAAAATTAAGTAAGGAAAAAAAACAAAAAAACTGGAAAAATAATCCAGAATCCATGTCCGATACCGGATTGATCCCCAAATCTAATCAGTTCGTGCTAGTCACGAGGCCAAACATCCCTGAAAGTTTCATCCGAATCCAATCAGTGGTTTCTGAGATATTTTGTCCACGGTCAAACAAACAAACACGACTGAAACAATACCTCTACCTTCGCTAAGGCAGAGGTAAATCTTGAAGTACATTACGAAGCAGCAATTTTCTTGATTGTCGACGTCTCCTGAGTTTGCTGGTGATGATCCAGTATGACAGCTTTCGTTTTCCGACAGGTACATACGTAGAAAATAAAAATCGGTAGAGCACCAGCCGTTGTTAGTACAGCCATGATGAGGATGCTGTAATCATAATTGTTGTTATTGTATTCAGTAAGTAAATCTAGAAAAGCAGAAGAAAGAAACTGAAGAAAATCTACATGAACACATTCATAAACCATTTTTTTTTTCTATCGAGATTAAATCTAATTTTCTCGGTTTAGCGTAAAAGTATATTTGTGTTTTTGTGAACTAATTATTTCAAATTAATGTTACTCAAATTAAATATTCTAAATAACTCCTAACACTTGTCTTTTCTTGGTTTTGTTGCCATTTTCACTCTAACATACATACATACATACATACATATATATACGCACAATCATAGAAGTTTGAATGTACGTATGCTTGTAAGCATGCATATAATCAGTAGAAAAGTTACAGTCTCAGCTTACAGGTCAGAAACTGCATTTTGATATAAAGCAAAATGAATTAGGTAAATTAGATAATCAAAAATAAGGACAAATAAACAGATAAGAGGAAGAACACGAAGAGACCAAATGCATGACTTTGGATAATTACATTAAAAGCATTGAATGCTGTAACAGCAAATTCTTATTTAAAACAAAAATCTGAAAACAAATGTGAGCGTCTCGTTTACAAAACCAAGTCTTAAATACACAGCCACACCTGCGCATATATATATATATATATATATATATCACTTCACTCTGTCCCCTTTCTTTTTTCCTCGTTCCTCTCTAATTCTTCTATGCCTCTACCTCTCTCATCTTCTTCCACATTACCGTGATTCGGCCAGGTCTGACCTTTCTTTCTTGGTTCGACTACTTTCTGCCTGACATCTGTTATGTCCCTGCCGTAAGGCTTCCCTTCCACACACGCCCGTCGAGGCAAAGGTTTATTCAACGTAACGGTAAATAAATATTTTCTTAAAACCTCATGCATTGTTCATCTTTTACATCTTACCAGCAAATCTCACCGCTACAAATAATCTTTCGCCGTTACAGACTCATACACACACACTCATGCATGCATACACACATATATATCATGCTCGCACACGTATATGAGCATGCCTACACACATGCCCAATCACTTTTGAGGCGATACCAAAAATGTTTAGAGATACTTACTGACGAGATAACCACACAATAAGAGACCAATGCCACCCGAAGTTTCGTTCAGGCCCATCCCCAGAGCGTAGTCCTCTAAATCGACAAGATCCAAGAAGATTACACCGTACTGAGAGTAAGCAAGTCCATTGAATAACATGAAAAAGAACGAAGTCAGGGTGATGTAAGTTAATGTGTTGACGGCGATGTAGACGGACATTGCAATGCCACATATGATGATCGCTGAGGAAAAAGTTACTATGCTCGGTAACAGTTTCGAATGAAGAAGCCAGGAACCCAAAAAACGTGCGATGATATCCCCTACTGAAGATATTGCACTATTCCAAGCTCCTTGGGAGAGTGACAAGCCGTGCTGCATGCAAAAGTCAGGAAGAATCGTTAACATGACCAGTGACGTACTAAGAAAGGTGGTCGCCGATATTAAAGCTAACATGTACATTTTATTTGTGGCTAAATTTCTCAAGCTTTTAAAATTAATACCATGCTTTTCCTTGGACTCGGGTTGCTCCACTTCTATCGAACTGTCATTGTCATTTGGTATACGTGAGTCATTCAACCGTGGTGAGTTTAAATGTTTTGGTTTATCGTTTGTGGAATCATTGTCACTGCTATTAGTGTCATCACAAGCTTTATTTGTTGTAGCAGTTGAATACGGATTGCATTGATCTTCTTTCCTCTCGTTATTTTGTGGGTGATTTGCATGGTTCTCCTTTGATGCGAGTGGACTTTTCTTGCTTTCAAAAAACGAGGCCGTTCGTATGGCTGCTCTTGTAGAATGATTGGACATTTTGCAATTACCATGAGTGACGTCTACTTTCATGCTGTAGATAATTCCAAACGGAATACAGTGCATTTCGATGCCACACAGTAAGAGCAAACTACTCCGCCAGCCGTAAGATTCAATGAAGTATGAGATCAAAGGAAGAGCAAATATAAAACAAACGCCTTCACCAACACTGACCAAGGAGACCAATTGGCGACCAACGTTTGGAAAGTATGTAAAGAGAGCCACGTTCAGAGAGAAGTATACAAACGAACAGCCTTTGCCTAAAAAATAAACCACAAGTAAATGTTAGTACATATTGTTTTTTTTCATTATTTTTACTATAGGCACAAAACCTGAAATTTGTGGGGGGGGGGGGGGGACTAATTGATTACATCGACCCAGTTTTTAACTGGTACTTATTTTTATCGACCCTGAAAGGATGAAAGGCAAAGTCGACCTCAGTGAAATTTGAACACAGAACATAGCAACGGGTGACATACTGCTAAGCATTTCGTCCAGCGCGCTAACGATTCTGCCAACTCCCCGCCTCAATAATAATAATAATAATAATAATAATCCTTTCTACTATAGGCACAAGGCCTGAAAGTTTAAAGTCGATTATATCGACCCAGTACTTGTTTTATCCACCCCGAAAGAATGAAAGCAACGTTGACCTCGGCGGAATTTGAACTCAGAACGTAGCGATGAGTGAAATACTGTTAAACATCTCGTCCAGCGTGCTAACGATTCTGCCCGCTCACCGCTTTAATAATAATCCTTTCTGCTACAGACACAAGGCCTGGCATTTGTGATATTTATTTTATCGACCCCCCCCCCCCCCACACACACACATACAAGATGGCCTTCAACGCAGATTCCGTCAGGCAAATTTACCTACAAAGTATTGGTTGGCCCGGGGCTATAGTAGAAAACAATAATTAAAGATGCCGAGCAGTAGAATTGAACCCCAAAACATGCGGGTTCTTTCTTCTTTTAATAGCATTCGTTACTGAGCCTACGCCTCTCTCTCTCCACGTGACAACGGTTAATTGGGAATCAACAAATACCTTGTGCTCATTTCACGAGATTTCTTGCACTCACTCAATTAAAGAAAGAAACAGCAACTTCACCTGATAAGATTCCCAGAGAAAAAATCAAGAAAGGCAGATTTGGCGAAACGACTGAGGTACCAAGTCCTATGATTATTTCCAAAACACCGACCATTGCTGTCACCCGTACACCAAACCTGCTTATAAACATTCCACTTACAAGTCCTGCCAATAAAGATTTGTTTGAGATTATATATATACATATTTATATATATATATATATACATAAATTGAAAACGTAAAAATAAAAACTATATATATATATATACTGGGTTGCCCGGAAAGTTCGTGCCGATTTATAGTAGCTTACCTTTCAACTTATTTGCCATGAAACCACCTCGATTCTGGGAAGAGGGTATTTTTAAGTTAAAGGAAAGATGGAGACGCATTGTGCAACAAAATGGTTCATATTTGGTTGATTAAAAATGTAATGGCAAGTATTTATTGACCTTTTTCTTTCCTTTAGAAATCGGCACGAACTTTCCGGACAACCCAATATATATACATATGCATATACATACATATATATATATATATATACATATATATATATATGTATGTATGTATGTATGTATGTATATGTATATGCATATATACATACATACATATATATATATATATATACATATATATATATATATCAAACAATAAGCAACACGGATTTCAAAAGTGATTGCAGTACGCACGTTTCATGCTACTTCAATTTATTTAAGTAATGTGAGCATTAACTTAAATGCAATATGAAGAGCAATCTTCAGCTGCACGAAAATGCAGAAAAAAGACATATTATAAATGTGGCAACATATTAAATCCAAGTGGGAGAGAGCATACATAAAATCCAAATGTGAGGAAGAATATATAAGTCCATCTTGACATAGCGGGGTCTATCAGGCTAGTAATTGATTCTAGACAAAAGTTTTAACTGTCTCAGAATTCTATTGTTTCTTATCTAGTGGTGATAGCATTTAATGACCTGATACTACTATGACCAGTGAAACCTCTAGATTCTAATACTTTTATAGCCTTGTCCATGCATACTGTTTACACCGTCCCTCTCTTTAGAAGTAATTGTCCCTTTGCTATCACCACTAGATAAGAAACAATAGAATTCTGAGACAGTTAAAACTTTTGTCTAGAATCAATTACTAGCCTGATAGACCCCGCTATGTCAAGATGGACTTATATATTCTTCCTCACATTTGGATTTTATGTATGCTCTCTCCCACTTGGATTTAATATGTTGCCACATTTATAATATGTCTTTTTTCTGCATTTTCGTGCAGCTGAAGATTGCTCTTCATATTGCATTTAAGTTAATGCTCACATTACTTAAATAAATTGAAGTAGCATGAAACGTGCGTACTGCAATCACTTTTGAAATCCGTGTTGCTTATTGTTTGATTTTAATCACCCATCCTTTTGGGATGCGATATTCGGGTGCCTTCGCATAAGTACCATATTCAAGCCTTGAATCTATATCTAAACCGTATATATATATATATATATATATATATATATATGTATATATGTATGTATGTCTATGTAAAGAAGAAGCCATAGATGTTTTAGCATGAAATTTGTTTTACTTACGGAGACAGCAAATAAGTATTGCCTACAATATAAATTCAGATCTTCTTATACGGGTAAAATCGTTAAATAATTTAATTTAATTTTAATTTCTAATAAATTGATGGTGATGGGGCCAAAAAAGTCACTATGTCTCCCCGCTACTGTTTAGGCACCTAGAACAATCAGTGAAGGGTTTGGTACATACTTGCAAGAGGCGGCTGGCTGAACCTTAAAAGTATCTAGGCCCAGAGTTTAATAGCTCAAAGAAAAAAGAAAAAGAAGACAATAGTATCCACGTATAATTAATCGCAGTGAAATCAATCATGTTTAACTTACCTATTAATCCATAAACTGCTTCGGGTAAGAATATAATTACTGATATAAGCTCACGGTTATCTGGATATTCTCGATTCAGTTCAGCAAAATACAGATGGAGCGATACGATGACACTGTGAATTAAAACGTTGCAGATAAAAGCAGAGGCGACCACCAGGACAGCTTCCGCTTTTTCGCTCCGTTTAAGTTGAGGTTTTTCACTAAACAATGCCATGAAAATAGAAATAACAATAAACATGACTGAGAGTTAGATTTGGAATCAAGAGGTGTGTGTATATATATATATATATATATATAAATATATATATTTATGCATGTATATATATATATATGCATGTATATATATATATATATATATATATATATATATATATATATATATATATATAGATAGATAGATAGATATGGTCTATCATGTATAGGCGCGCGCATGTGTGTGTGTGACATGTGGTGGGTGTAAATGTGCATCAACCCCATACAGTGTTGTTCGTTTCCAGCCTTCAGTAGGTAAACATTACCTTGTTTCGAATTATGTGAGGGCTGGGAAAAAGCAAAAACAACATCAACGTCGGTAACGACTGAATATATATATATATATATATATATATACGAAACGGCCCAACCGGTTGAGCGACCACCCAGGTAGTTGGTGTTGGTATAAGATATAGCAGCCACATCACCCTGAAAGTGTAAATTACAATCTTGCAAAGAAGAACAACGTGTTAGGAGGTAATGTTGTGCAATGTAGATAAGGAGAGAAGAAAGACTTGTTCGTAAGACGAACGCCCATTAATCCGAGGTCTTCGTGATTAGGACAAACCAGGACCCAAGCAACAAGAACAATATATATTCATAAAACTGGTGGGGTCCCCTAAATATCGGGAGTAGTAGAAAGTTATATGCAGAAAATATAATGCTTAAATACCTTGTTTTAGAGGTGAGTTCATGATTACTGTTCTCCATGCTGGATGTGGAAATATAATGAGATTCAAATCACGTAGATGTGAAGCTAACCAGCATATATAAAAAAAACCTTTTTATCTTGAACACTTATATCTAATTTAAGCAAACATCCTGAAATCTTAAAAATAGCTAAATGAATAAATTAATTAATCAATTTTGGCACAAGGCTGGTAGTTTCGGACGAAGGTAAGACAATTACATCGACCCCAGCACTCAAACGGTAATTATTTTGTCGACACAGAAGGGATGAAAAGCAAAGTCGACCTTGGCGGAATTTGAACTTTGATGAACATAGCAGCAGACGAAATACCACCAAGCATTTCGTCCGGCGCGCTAACGATTCCGCAAGCTCGCTGCCGTAATATTAATGATGATGATGATGATGATGATGATGATAACAATAATAACAATAACCTTTTCTTTATTAGTCACAGGGGTCGAACACAGGACAAAAATGGAATACAAAACAAGGGGCAAAAGTGGGGTTTAGCAAAATCACGTGTGTAGAAAATTTAAACAATAGAATTCCCCCAAAGAGGAAGTTCCATCCAGAGACACTCAAGGAACTCCATACACCGTCGACACCTCAATCACCGAGGGCAACCCAGACAGGAATCTTTCTCTTCCTCATCCCCTCCGACCGACCTACATGTTCAGGGTAAACCCATTCGCACGGGACTTCCTCTCCACATTCACCCGCCTTTCAGTAAAAATACTGAGGGACAGTATTTCCTTCTCCATCCTCACTTTCCTTTTCAAGGAGAACTTGGAAACGCCGATGAGGACTTGGCTGAAGGGGAAAGTATCTGTCTTCAGTACTTCGAACCTCGCCCACAACACTATGTCTTTCACCATGGTCACCAAGTAGAGGAAAGCAGACCCTCCTTCTCGGTCAAAAGAAGGCAGCAGACGATCCTCACGATGGACTCGGCCGATAACTAGATCTGTCCCACTCACGACAACAGCAGTTCGGCAAAAGCTCCGCAAGTCATCAATATCCGAACAGAGAACGAGTGTATGCAGAATGGCTTCATCGCTCTTTGCTCGTCTCAGACAGGTCCGTCTGACAGCGCTTTCATACCTGTAGAGCTTGCTTCGAACTGGCAGAGCTTCTCGGAAGCCCTGCCAGACAGGGGATTTCTGGAAATTAGCCATAGTCCCCAGCCCGAAAGTCCTCCGGAAAAGAACAGTCAATTGAACCCTCTTTCCTGCCCCTAGTCTCTATAGAACTTCCCTAACCGCACTGCCCCGATGGTAGAGGGCTGCGAGCGTTTCTCGACGTTCCAAGTGCCAAGCACCGCCAAACACTTTCCCGAAATGATAAAAAGGAGAGAAGCAACCATAAATATTTACAAACTGCATAATTACGAAATCTGTAAAAAGAAAATAAAATAAAAAATCAAGGGTGTGTGTGTGTGTGTGAAGGCGCGTGGCTTAGTGGTTTGGGTATTCGGTTCGCTATCGTATGGTCGCGATTTCGATTCTCGGTGACGCGTTGTGTCCTTGAGCAAGGCACTTTATTTCACGTTGCTCCCATCCACTCAGCTGGCAAAAAATGTGTTATACCTGTATTTCAAGGAGCCATCCGTGTCACGCTGAATCTCCCCGAAAACTACGTTAAGAGTATACGTGTCTGTGGAATGCTCAGCCACTTGCACGTTAATTTTAATCGAAAATAATCACTGGCCATTTTATAATATAACATCAGAACACATATAATATGTAATATACTAAAATATTTTTCAAAAATATGCTTCAGTAGGAAATATAATTTGTTTAAAATTTCTATATATTATGATGAAAAAAGATGAATAAATAAGGCTATCTTTAAATCTGACATTAAATTCAGTAAAAAGATTTCTTGCTCGACAATTCATTCACTTTATATTTTATTACCAAATACACCGATGCTAAACAAATGTATAAAATTACGATTCTTATAAAACTGTACCAATTTTTACATAATAAAAATGTTAATATATATATATATATATATAAAAAAACAAGTATAAGAGTTTTACTTAGTTTTAGACAGAAATAAATTATGTTAATACAATATTTTTATTCTATAAATCTATATGCGCAAACACGTTTGAACGTGTATGCACGTATAAATTACTAAATTACCCATGACTGGTTGGGTCACCAATAGTTCAAGGTACCCGACAAAACTGCTTATCGCAGGAATCCGTGGTCCGATTGACACGAAACTTCTGTTATTTCGTGTGTATTCCCATTTCAATGGGACTTTCAAAGCATTTCCCCCATTATACGCCATGTGCCTAGAGTAGAAAAAAATATTAGCCACGGGAGATAATTCGCCATATATGATATTCTTAGAGTGATTTCCCCTTGCAATAAGATTTCCTGCCTTGCAACATTGCACGGAATAATTTTTCCTCTCCTTCTGACAGTGTTTTTCTGTGTTTCTCTTTATCATTTCCAATCAGGAACAAATAATAACGATCCTCTCAACATGCTGTGTGTCAGTGGGATTATATGAAACCCCGTCTTTTGATAAGCTTTCCAAATTAATAAATGTATGATAATTGTGTGGATTATATTGAAATGTTGAGAGATTTACAGCATTTGTCAGGTTAAGAACAGTTTCATCTCCAGCTTTATTGATATCTCTTAATCAAGGTAAATATGATGGAAACCAAGCCAACCATGACGGTCCCATCATTTCCAGGACATATAATCATTAGTAATACTTATATTCAGTCAAAACAGATAATGGTGTATTTATATCTTCAAGTTTTATTTCTAATGATTATTCTGTAATTTAAACGTTGATCTTAATTGTAAAATAAACAATCTGTCTTAATATCAGTTGTTTATGCTTGTGAATATATTTTGTAGATTTAAGCTTAATTAATCAGTATTGCTGTGATTATCTTTTCAGTTTCTAACAAACATTACTATATATTGTGACACACACATACTATAACACCTCATAGTATACAACACATAGTGAGATGTTGAATGAAATACAGAAATTATCAGCAAAATATACTTCTAAGTGAATGTGTCAATGGCTTCTCTATGAATGAATGTGAGAGTTTGTGACTGAGTTATGTTACACCTAGAAATAAAAGACCGTCCACTTGGTGTCAGAACACATTGTCGTCTCTCATCACTGCCACCAGACAATGTTTATCTCTTGTCTATATCAATATATTAGACCTGAAGACGCAAGGTAGACCACTAGACATTACAACAGTCTCCCTTATCTTTGGTTGTCATTAACAACAAGGTCCACATCAAATCTAATACGTTTCTATACCCAAAAATATATTACATCACATAATGTCGTATGGTGACTTGTATGTTTTAGGTTTGTTTGAATACATTTTGCTTTTGATCACTGAGGTAGCTTTGCTTTCTGTTGTTCCTGAAATAGTTCTGAACAGTTTTCGATATTTATTTACCGTTACGTCACAATACTTTGCCTCTACGGGCAAGTTATGATAAATCCAAAAGCATGCGAAGTAAAGTTTGTGTTTGTGTCCTCTTCATTGTTACTATTCCTCTCGTCCCATCCTGCAATCAGATTATTTTCAGTTATAACCAAACATTGAATCTCCACTGGTTCTTTGTCTCCCAAATGTTGAGGGGGAGGAATATGTCTGGCTTTATCAGAAACTGTCAGATCCTGTAGATATAAAGATGATGACAACATTTCACTGACAGAAATGTTTCTGGAAAATACATCTACCAGGTCGATATAATAATTAAGTTGATTATTTGTAACGAGATCATTAACCAACAAATTCATTTCACAGCTCTCCTCATCTATATGTACCACATGGCCATACCAGCGAAGTCGTCTCTCTTGCACACCACATCTGATGCTTCTTTTGTCCAACCTTTCTCTCGGGTCACTCACACTCTGTCCTGTGTGCACACTGACATTACACATCCAGTGGATCATACCGGCTTCATTTCTTTCATGCCTGTGCACGTCCTTATCAGCCATGGCCCATGTTTCACTGCCATGTAGCATGGCAGTCCACACACATGCATCATACAGTCTAACTTTCGTCCTGAGCAATAGGCCCTTTGTTGCCAGCAGAGGCAGGAAGTCCCTGAACTTTGCCCAGGCTATTCCTATTCTAGCTGCTAGAGTCTCAGAGCAACCACCCCACTACAGACTTGGCTGCCTAGTTAGTGGAAACTATCAACCACTTGTAGGTTGTATGTATGTCTATACATATATATATATATATATATATATATATATATATATATATATATATATATATATGTATATATATATACACACACACAAACACACCTTAATAATATGTTGTTTTGGGTTTTAGTTTGTTGTGTTTGAAATGTGAAATAAAGTGAAAGAAATATTAAAAAAATAAATTTTATTGGCAGAAAATTTGTTTTTGACAAAAAAAAAAAATACAATATACATATGTATATATATTTGCATACATACATGTATATGAGCACGTATATAAATACACACACACACACACAACACAAACATGTATAGATATGCTCATATATATGTGTGTGTGTGTTTATATATATACACACACAAGCAGTCGTAAAGGGATTTTTTTGTGTATATATGTATATTTACACGTGTATACTTTTTGGGATACACACACACAGACGCATACATGTACATATGCGTGTTTGTAGATATACATATATTAGAAACAGACACATTGATATTCATACACACACTTATCTATCTATATATATATATATATATATATATATATACACACACATTTTGCATGTACCCCAGTTGCTCTGACTGTTTATCCTGCTGTAGCTTTTGTCCAGTGTCCCTTTTGTGTACCCCGTTGAGGGTTGGAAGATGAGTGTGTCTTATGCTCCGGGAAAGGATCACAGCATTACTTAATAGTGACACTCACTATCCTGATGTCGTCGTATGGTTTGTCTGTCTTTGGGTTGGTCTTCACTGTGCTGATGGTCTGAACCACCTCCATCCCCTTGGTCACTCGGCCAAACACTGTATGTTTGTTGTCCAACCATGGCTGTCCAGAAGAAAAAGAAAATGAGGATTCGTTTGGATAAGTGTAACGGCAGACATATGTATAATTCATTCCCAACATTCTATACACTCCCTCAACTCATTATATACACTCTTTCAACACATTAGAGAAAAATAAACAGGATAGTCATGACTGGATCGGGACTAAACAAGAAAGGGCACATTAGATAATACAGTCCTAGATACACTATGTCTGAATAAAAGACAGGATGGTCACAAGTCTTCTAGATCAGGACTGACCTGGGGTTAAATAAGATCCACTTACCGTAGGAACGACTGTGATGAAGAACTGTGATCCATTAGAATTGGCCCCAGCGTTTGCCATACTGAGCGTGTAGGGTCGATCGTGACGCAGGCTGGGATGGAACTCATCTTCAAACTCTCCCCCCCATATTGACTCTCCTCCTGTGCCATTCCCTAAAGAGAAACAGACAGTAGTAAGATGTAGAGAGAGAGAAGGGGAAGGGGAGACATGGTTCTTTCTATTCCAACTTTTATTTTGTTTCTTGTACAATCTTTAGTTTCATCATCATCATCGTCATCGTCAGCATCATTTGAGGTTCGCTTTCCATGCTGGCATGGGTTGGACGGTTTGACAGGAGCTGACCAGGCAAGGAGACTGCACCAGACTTCTGTGTCTGTTTTGGCAGGGTTTTCACAGCTGGGTGCCCTTCCAGATGCCAACCACTTCACAGTGTGTACTGGAGGCTCTTTACGTGGCACCAAATAACTTACAAGACAAAGATCCACAGTTTCCATGCTAGTATGGGTTGGATAACATCAGGGCCCATCGTCAACAGCCAGATGCCTTTGCTGTTTGCAACCCTGATTCCCCTGCTTTTCCAAATGACCAATGGCCAGACATGTTTTCATGGCAGAGGTCAACACTTTTATCTACCAAATCCACTCACAAGGCTTTGGTTAGCCTAGGGTTAGAGTGAAAGATACACTTGTCCAAGGGGCCACACACAACAACTGAACCCAAAAGCATGTGGTTGGGAAGCAGGCTTCTGTCTGCCTCCATTCGATACGATCTGTCCCCTTTTCTTATTCCCTTCAACTACGTCTTTCAATTGTGTCTTTGTTTCCTTTGGATGCGCCTTTGTCTCCCAACCAGCTGCGACTGAAATCGTTCGTCTGTGAAACCAAGACACGTACCAGGTGTGTAAACGACTGACAGTACTTCCATCACATGGCCAATCCATTGAGGACAATGTTCAGCTGTCATGGTGTGAGCATGTGTGTATGCATATACATATATGTGAGTGTGTGTATGTGTGCATGTAGATACACTGCTTATTACATGACAGTAAAAGGCCTCCTGCACACTTTGTAGGGAGGCCGTCCAGCCGTAGAAACTGTGCCTCAACAGACAAATGGAGTCTTAACCGCCCCCACCCCCACCCTGGTTGATCAGCTCCATGTCAAACCGTCCGACCCATGCCAGCATGGAAAACGATATTAAATGACAATGATGATGATGATGGATATATATATATTTGTAGATATATAAACAGAGAGAGAGAGAGAGAGGTGTATTACCGAGTGGGTCACCGGTCTGTATCATGAACCCCTTAATAATTCTGTGGAAAATATGTCCATTGAAGTAACTGTTACGGCTGTGAACGCAAAAGTTTTCTACAGTCTTTGGACACCTGAAACAAAAAGAGAGAGAAAAGGAAAACATGAGAGGGAGAGTAGTTGTTATTGTGTGTGAGTGTATATACCTGTGTATATACCTGTGTGTTCAGGTAGTGTTACCCGAGTCATTATTTTTTTCACGCTGTGTCGACCCCGTCCAACAAAAAAATCCCAGCTCTATCTGGCTCTGACTTGCAACATTTTCAGTAACCCTTTCTTTTGCTCCAACCTCCAACATCCAGGGGTCACACATCCACAGTAGAAAAAAAAAAAAAAAAAAAAAAGACGACAACCCATTGAAATTGCAGCCTGACCTGTGACAAAGGCATAGGCTACATACCCCTGGGGAGGGGGGGCAGGGGTTGAGCTTTTTTGCCCTGGTTGGCAACCCTGCCAGAAATGATGCCACAATGGAAACACGTCTTGGTGCTGCATTACACACACACACACACACAATTGCCTGAGTGATTTTGATACAGAAAGGCATCATAATTAGTTGCTTAATTAATTAATCTTTTCTGTCTATTCTTATTCTAGCAGCTACACTCTCAAAGCACCCACCTACACTACTGACTTGGTCACTGAGATAACAAAAGCTATCAACTACGTCTAGCTTTTCGCCCTGGCATTTGATGGAGTCTATTTCCCGTTATCTCTTGTGTTTCTTGTACCTGTACATCTGCCACACACAAACACTGTATTCCCTGTTAACCTTCCTCTGATATTGCTGCACCTTAGCTTGCATCAGGAACACATTATGGAGTTTCTACCCCCATCTTTTCTATATATATATGTATGTATATATATATATATATATATACACAGAGTGTGTGTGTGTGTGAGAGAGAGAGAGAGGTGAAGTGTACTTACTCCCTTGGGAAGAGTTTGCAGTGTATGTCACCTGATGAAGTGTGGAGGATACAAGATTCAGCAACACGTGTGTAAGATGCATCCTGGATGGAAAAAGAAACAGAGAAAAACAGTAAATATACATCAACATTTGTGTATATGTGTGTGTGTATGTGTATGCATATATATATATATATATATATATATATATATATATTGTAAATGAAGGGAAATGCACACAGTGTGTATACTTTTAAAATATCTTAAAGGACAGAATATAATGATAGTCAACAGGTTTTGTTTTTTGCTAATCACAAAATTGAAATTGGTGAAAATATTGCAATTTGTTATTTTCTTAAGAAGCTATTAGTCCATGTTGTTTGTATGTGAGTCTATTTGAAAACGAAATAGGAATGGAGAACGAAATCAAAGGGCGGGGGGGGGGGGGGGGGGGTAATAAGTGTCACATATTTTTACAGATAAATTCCTCTATTTACATAATATCGAGGTCTCTTTCTTTCTTTTGTTGTCCTTTCTATCAATATATATATATATATATATATATATATATAGCTTCATTTGATCTATGTACAACATGATTAATTTATTAACTCTTATATACAGCTTGTAGATAGGTTTATATAGTCTGCATATAACTTTATACATGCTGTAGCTTATATAAGGTGGAGACTCTACTCCACCTGACCTTCTATCTTGCTCCAGCTGGGGGTGGGGGTGGGGTTGCGATACCCCCTCCCTCACCTCACCGTACACCTGCATTCTTACCTGGGTGGCTGCAACCAGCTCCTCTTTTGAGGGTTTTTCATTGAAGATGTCTCTCTCTGTGGCTCCGCTGTAATGACACAGACAAATGCATATATAAAGTAAGTGTAAGAGCTGTGTGAGTATATATATATATATACATATATATATATATATATATGTATATATATATATATATATATATATATATATATATATATATATATATATATATATATATATATATGAGGTGTGTATATTATGTGCAAATAGGCGCAGGAGTGGCTGTGTGGTAAGTAGCTTGCTTACCAACCACATGGTTCCGGGTTCAGTCCCACCAACGAAGACCTTTGGAGATATGCTGTACTTGAGAAGACCCAGTAAGCCAAGTGAGATTGTAGTTGTGGCCAGTGCCAATGTCGCATAACTGGCCCGTTTAAAAGCACCCTCCAATTGTTGGCCGATACACTGGGCTTGCGGAGACCTGTTGAACCGAGTGAAATCGTAGTCGTGACCGATGTCAGTGCCATCTGACTGGCACCTGTGTCGGTGACACCTAAAAAGCACTGTTCATGTGTTGGGCCTCATGGAGACAGTGACATCAAGCCAAGTTAGTCATGGCCGATGTCAGTGTCGCATAACTGGCGCCTGTGCTGTTGGCATGTAAAAAGCACCATTCAAGCGTGACTGATGCCAGTACCACCTGACTGACCCCAATATCATTGGCACGTAAAAGCACCCACTGCTCTTTTGGAGTGGTTGGCATTAGGAAGGATATTCAACTGTAGAAACCTTATGAAACTAGACTGGGGTCTGGTGCAGCCTCCCGGTTTGCCAGTCCAACCCATGCCAGCATGGAAAGCAGATGTTACACGATGATGATGATGATGATGATGGTATATATCATCATTCTATCATATATCTGAAAACGAAGCAGACCCTAAAGCAGAGACCTGGGGCTAAAAGACTGCAACAGCAACAACAATAAGAATGTCATCTAAGATATAGGATGTCTGAATAAAAGACAGGGTGGTCATTTATGGACCAGCTTTAATCACAGGTGTAATGGATCACAATTGTCCCAGGGTTAAACAACAAACATACCTCTTGATGTCTTCTGGTTCTCGTCTGGTGAACATGTAGAATCGGTTCTTCTTGAAGGCCGTACAGAAGAGGGTGGGGTCCTGCAGTGGGGCCTGGATGATGGGGTTGTCAGCGGCAACCATGTCTGCATCCAGAGCCACCTTGTGGCGCTTACCAGAACCCTGCAACAAGTCGATCTGCAGCAGCCGAGCATTCTCTGGCTTTCCAAGGATGCGCATACATTGGTTGGTGTAGAGGTTGACCACTGGATGGTGGTGGTCATGGATGGATGGGAAGAGAGAGAGAAAAAGAGAGACTGGTGAGAGCTGTTTTTAAATATTGCTATGAAGTCAGAGTTTTGGTGCTTGGAAAATTACAGGGTGAAATCTGTGCAGATGAAATTATACAAATGGTGCCGATTCCACCATGAAATCTGTGCAGATGAAATACAATGAAATATAATCCGATTTAGAAGACGTCTTACCTTTCACACCCAGCATAGAGCTGTAGAGGACAAAGTAACCAGTTTCGTCAAAAACTGAAATAAGAGAAAAGAATAAAGTGAGATACGATGGTAGCAGGGACATGTGCAGTAACAGTGCATCGTTGTGTCCATCATCTGTTGGTGGTTCCCTACAACTGCAGGTGGATGGTACCTGTGCACTACTCAGGTGACTGAACCCTCCAACCCATCAGAGCCTGGTTTCAGGTAGTCGAGGGTCAGTGAGGGTTTTACGAGGTCAGAGTGCAAACCCTGACCTCATCCTTTTTTTTAGTCACCTTTTGCGACACACAGGGGCTTTGATATGCCAGTCCCCACACAACATTCAATTATTTAATTTACTGGGGATATTGCACCGTGTTAATTAAACAGTGGAGGACGGGGGGTGGCTGGGTAAGGGTGGTTTTCTGTTGCTTTCAACGAAGGGAATTCTGTTTAATTAACTGAATTGCCCACTCATTGAATTAGTTTGGAAGCAGCCGAGTATTCCACAGTTCCTTAATGTAATTCTCAGCAAAGAGCAGCAGCACCCAGTGTGTATGTGACAAGGCTGATGTACCTTTTCAAGTACAATCAAACCAGCGGGCTTCTCTACAGCTCCTATCTGAGATGGGACACACTGGGATTGATCCTTGGACGTTGTAGTTGCCAAGTTAACTTCCTATGTGGCCATTCTGTGTGTGTGTGTGTGTGTGCAGTAAATGGTTAACCCTGAAATGGACTGGCTTTCCCTTCAGGGGAAGTGTTGGCCTGCACGCCTTGCCAGCAGGCTGGCATCATTCAAAAGCTACAACATTGCAAAGAAGTGCACTGTGACTGGCAGTGTATAACAACATCTAACAGTCTGGCTGATACAGTGATATGTATGTATGTATGTATATGTGTGTGTATATATATATAATATATAATTATATAGACGCACACATGCATGGAACAGTGCAGCCATAGAAAGTACAGAAGTGTCATTGCTACCACCACCACCACCACCACCACCACCAGCTATCATCATCACAAACACCACCACCACCCCTCCTCCCCTTCACCAGCACTCACCAATGTTGCAATTCCTGAAAGAGGTTGATTTCTCTAAATCTCGTTCCACGGCCATACGTCGGCCAAATTCCATGTTAGGAAGTTGTTGTTTGATCTTCAGGAGAGGTGGCCATGGTTGGGAGAGAAGAAAACAGAAACAGAAAAATTATGGTTAAAAGAAATACAATTGGAAGAGAGAAATTAGAATTAGATGGAATGATGGGAAACTGGCGAGATAAACATGAAGAACGTCAACTGTAAGCTTTTCAGAGTCAGATGGAATGATCTGAAATAGCAGTGGGAAAACCTTCGTCTGCACAGGGAAAGAATTCACCAAAAAAAAGCTTTTGGACAATTTGTTCATTGAGAAAATATTAATTGTATCAATATGCAGAATATTGATGCAAAGTAGTATTTTAACCTGGAAGATTTAAGCTGCTTCTAAGAGATTCCCCAATCTCTCTCTCTGAACAAATAATGATATCAGATGAAAAAAAAAAAACACAATCAAGTATGTCTTTTAAACTATTTAATCTTTATAAGAAATGTCTAACTTAATAGAATGCTGAATTTGTGTCTCAAGTTATGCTGTGCTGACGAGTTCAAAGGAGAATGAAATGTCACTTTACATGGCTACAGATTGAATGTGTATGTTCTGTGCTGACGGGCATGCCAAAGAATAAACCCAGCGTTTGCTCTGTGTGTTGGCAAAAGGGGACTAAAAAAAAAGGTTGAGGTAGAATTAGGCACCCTGACCTTGGCAAAACCCTCACCAGCAATGACTACCCAAATGGAGCCAGGGGTTGGAGGGCAGTCACCTGAGTGATGCAAAAATGTCACCTGCCAGGACTAAGGAATCACAAACAAATGGTGGAAGCAGTGACGCACTGCTACAGCACATGGCCCCATTCTACTATTACTACTACTACTACTACTACTACTACACCGAAGAGAGAATTCCAGCTAAAGGGATGTAATGAAACAGGAAAATACATATCATCTCCCCACAACTCCCCCCACACAATACACGACACCACCCCTCCAATAGTTGCATGGTTCACATACCTGTTGAACAGCTGTGACTCGTTCGAGGGACTCGTCAAACACTTTGGAGAGTTTACCTGTGAGAAACTTGAAGATTCGAACCTGGACAGAGAAGAAAGAGAGAAAAAAGAGAGTTGTATATGTCATCATCATCATCATGACCACCACCAGTTAATGCATCCATCTTCTCTGCTGGGATGGCTTAGATGCTTCAACAATATCCAACAAGCTGGAAAACTACACTAAGTTCCGATGTCTATTTCGGTTTGTTTCCCACAGCTGGATGCATAATAAACACATTTTACCGATGAGTTTATTAGAGTAGTTTGACTTTTAGAGTCCCTCCTAGTGTGAGGCATTTATGTATAGTAATGCCCTTAATATATATATATATATATATGGAGGAGAGAGAGAGTAGAAATGAGAATTGGTGTATAGCATAGAAGATGGCAATATACATACCTTTCGGTCAGTGGAGACTGCAGCCATTAACAAACCATTGGGGGAGAAACACATGTGGGTAGGAACAGATTTATACTGTAGAGAGAGAGAGAGAGAGAGAGATAGACAGACAAATATATATTACATATATATATATATATATATACATATATATATACATACATCATCATCATCGTTTAAAGTCCGCTTTCCATGCTAGCATGGGTTGGACGATTTGACTGAAGACTGGTGAAACCAGATGGCTACACCAGGCTCCAATCTGATTTGGCAGAGTTTCTACAGCTGGATGCACTTCCTAACGCCAACCACTCTGAGAGTGTAGTGGGTGCTTTTATGTGTCACCGACACAAAGGCCAGTCAGGCGGTACTGGTAACGGCCATGCTCAAAATGGTGTATTTTACGTGCCACCTGCACAATATATATACACATACATATATATATATATATATATATATATATATATATATATATATATATATATATATATATATATAATATAAATAATATATATATATGCATATATATATATATCATCATCATCATCATCATCATCATCGTTTAACGTCCGCTTTCCATGCTAGCATGGGTTGGACGATTTGACTGAGGACTGGTGAAACCGGATGGCAACACCAGGCTCCAGTCTGATTTGGCAGAGTTTCTACAGCTGGATGCCCTTCCTAACGCCAACCACTCAGAGAGTGTAGTGGGTGCTTTTACGTGTCACCCGCACGAAAACGGCCACGCTCGAAATGGTGTCTTTTATGTGCCACCCGCACAAGCCAGTCCAGGGGCACTGGCAACGATCTCGCTCGAAAATCCTACAGGAGCCAGTCAGGCGGTACTGGCAACGGCCACGCTCAAAATGGTGCATCTCATGTGCCACCCGCACAAGAACCAGTCCAGGGGCACTGGCAACGATCTTACTTGGCTTGCCGGGTCTTCTCACGCACAGCCCATTTCCAAAGGTCTCGGTCCGTAGTCATCGCCTCGGTGAGGCCCAATGTACGAAGGTCTTGCCTCACCACCTCAGCCCAGGTCTTCCTGGGCCATATATATAATATAAATAATATATATATATGCATATATATATATATATATATATAATATAAATAATATATATATATGCATATATACATCTATATATATATATATATATATATATATATATATATATATATATATATATATATATATATATAAGCATGTGTGGGCACAGGATGTCATGAAACGTAGGACTGAATCAATCTATTAAAACATGTGCAGTGTGTGTGTGTATGTGCATGTGTGTGTTTATGTGTGCATGTATGTGTATGTGCTTGTGTGCTTGTGTGTGTGCATAGTTAAAATCTACCTCTCCTACTAAGAAAATTGATGCTTGAGATAATGTAGCCCTAGATACACAATGTCAGAATAAAAGATAGGATGATCACAACAGTAACATCTTTGACCATGGGTCCACAGGATCAGGACTGGTCTGGGGCTACAGAACAAGGAAAGACACATGTAGACAATGTAGTCCTAGATAGACTATGCCTGAATAAAAGAAGATGGTCACAGCTGGAAGATCTGGGGCTGAACAATCACAACTCTCTCATCTATCCCTTGTTAGAGAAGAGCAGACTTACCTTAACGAAGTCATAGAGATCGGTGTCTGTTTTGTACGACCAGCTGATGTTCTTTGGGAAGCCATAGTCACGTTTAGGGCCAGTCCAATATTCCACCATTCCACTCTCATCCGAGGAGACCACCACATCGAACTGGGAGTTGTACTGTCGCAACAGGAGAAAGCAAAAGATATACATTCATATATACACACATATATACATACATATATACATACAGGTGTGTTTAACACAAATGCTGGTGCCATGTAAAAAGCACCCAGCCATACAGTTAAATGGTTGGCATTAGGAAGGGCATCTGTAGAACCGATGCCACAACAGACAGCTGGAGTCTGCACAGTTCCCTGTTGGCCAGCTCCAAGTCAAGCCGTTCAGCCCATGCCAGCATGGAAAGAGGACATTAAATGATGATGATGATGATATATATAAACATTACCAACCGACAAGGCTTTGGTCGACCCGAGGCTATAGTAGAAGACACTTGCCCAAGGTGCCACGCTGAAGCTGGTCAGCTGAAGGGCTGTCCAAAGTCCATGTCTGTTTAGGCATGGTTTCTCCAGCTGGATTCCCTTCCTCACACCAACCACTTTACAAAGTGGACTGTGCACTTTCTCCATCAGAGTCAACAAGTAACTTTCAAGACAAAGACCCCCCCCCCACCTTCAACTGACGGGGATGAATCATAATAAGAGGGAGATAGCCCCCTGCCAGTTGAAGAGAGGTTAAAACACAATACAGGGAGTGAAATGAGTGACTTGCAGAGGAGATAAAAAAGTGACCCCCCCCCCCAGTTGGGAGAATAGAGAGAGAGAGAGATGGAGGTGACACAGAGATGGAGAGTAAAGAGAGAGAGAGAATAAAGACTCACTGTCTACTTACAGAGATCAGGTGGACAGGCTTGCTGTGTAACTTGTCAACAATGTGTAACGGCTCACTCTTGCCTTTCCCATCAAAGATAAAGATACGGTTGCTTTCTTTATCCGCTCTTCAGCACCAGAAACAGAAAGACAATTATGTACACATAAACACACATACACATATATAAAACAAAATATTTTATAATATACAGAATACACATACATATATATTTATGTGTATATATATATATATATATATATATATATATATATATACACACACACATATATACATATATATAGTAAGGAAAGGGAGATAGAGAATTTCAATTATCCCTATGTGGTGACTTGAAATGCAAAAAACACATATATAATAAAAGAAGGAAAATGCACGAAGTTTATATAATTTTAATATATTTTAAATGAAATGGTATTGTGGTTGTCGACTGGTTTCGCTTTCGCTAATCATGATATTGAAATTATTGTGATTTCATATATTTTAAAGATGTTTTTAGTCTAGGTTCTTGTATGAAAGTTTGTGAATGAATCAACGAAGAAAAAAATCTAAGGGGAGTTAATTCGTGATAGTTATTATTTGGAACAGGGGAGGTAATTGCTATTTTTTTTTTGTTATTTTTGGTCCCTGTATTGTATTTTAAACTCTTTTCAACTGACAGAAAGTCACCTCCTTCATCATGATTCATCCCTATCGGTTGAGTGGGGAAGATCTTTGTCTTGTGGGTTACTTGTTGACTCAGTGATGGAGAAAGCACCCAGTCCACTAATGAGCTAAAGTAATGAGATGAAATATGTTCAGTGATGGATATGGGCGTTAGGAAGGGCATCCAGATCAGATTGGAGCCTTGTGCAGCCTGCTGGCTTGTCAGTTCTCAGTCAAACTGTCCAACCCATCCCAGCATGGAAAGTGAACATTAAATGATGATATATATGATGGGCTTCTTTCAGTTTCTGTCTACCAAATTCATTCACAAGGCATTGGTTGGTCCGAGGCTGCAGTAGAAGACACTTGCCCAAGGTACGATGCAGTGGGAGTGAACCTGAAGCCATGTGGTTGCAAAAGCAAGCTTCTTACCACACAGCCACTCCTGCGCCTGTTCATGTATTTGATAATATTTATACAGACATATATTTTTATATGTCTCTGATGGTTGTCTTCCACGCTCCCACGTGTGTGTGTGTGTGTGTGTAGGATGTCAGATGAATAAAGAATTGTTTTAGCATTTGAGGCGGCTGAAACTGGTGGGAAAGGAAGACAGGGTAAAAGTTGAATGAGAGGAGATGAAGCAGAGAAGTCTGGCATTGGGAGTGTGTGTGTGTGGGGGGGGATGACCTGCGTGAAAGGGCACAGATTGGGACCTGGAGAATAGGGTGCTCTACTAGAAGCATGGAAGCATAAGGAAAAAGAGATGGTGATGATGATGGTGATAGTGCTGATGATGAGAAGGACGACGATAAGAAGGTAGATAAAATGGCTGATATTGGTGATGATGATGACAACAATGACATATGCACTTACATTGCTAGGGCAGCAACCACATCACCCGCTGTGAACAACCAGCAACAGCAGGAAGGTGGGAAAGAAAGTTTTAACATATTGATCATATCTGAAATAGAGAGAGACAGACAGACACAAACATATATATATATATTTCATTTCATTTCAAAGTTTCAGCTCAGAGCTGCGGCCATGCTGATGCACCACCGTATAAATAAATATAATATATATAAATATAATATATTTTAATGTAATTGCTTTAGGCGTCATGTCTATTTAGCGGTTCGGCAAAAGTGACCGATAGAATAAGTACTAGGCTTATAAAGAATAAGTCCTGGGGTTGATTTGCTCGACTAAAGGAGGTGCTCCAGCATGGCCGCAGTCAAATGACTGAAACAAGTAGAAGAGAGTATAGGATTGCATCAAAGCTCTTATTTAAATTGATATATATATATATATATATATATATATACACACACACACATACACACACACACATACATATCTGATGGCCATCCACTTGTGACCAGGGAAGATCATTGCTGACCTTTCGGAATATTGTGTACTCTTGGACATATTATATACATATTCTTTTCCTTGCTTCAGTCATTTGACTGTGGCCATGCTGGAGCACCGGCTTTAGGTGAACAAATCGACCCCAGGACTTATTCTTTGTAAGCCTAGTCCTTATTAGTCTTTTTGCTGAACTGTTAAGTTATGGAGGCATAAACACACCAATATCGGTTATCAAGCGATGGTGGGGGGGGGGATAAACACTGACACGCAGATACATTCACAAGATTTTGGTTGTCCCGGGGCTGTAGTAAAAGGCACTTGCCCAAGATGTCATGCAGTGGGACTGAACCTGGAACCATGTCGGTGAGAAGCTTCTTACCACACAGCCACACCTGCACCTATACATATATATATATGTGTGTGTGTGTGTGTGTGTGTATTTCACGCAGAAATCTCAAAAGTAAATAGACAGCATAGTTTCTTTGGTTTTTTCCTTTCGAAAGATTTATTTCTGGAAACCAAATAATGCTGTTTAATGCTTTTAAATCCTTAATCTGGGATTTAATATAAATGCCTTATTTAGATTTTAAGGATTCAACCCATTTGAGTATCCAACTAATGAGGAGTGACCAAATGGGTAAAACACTATAAGGGGTGTCTATTTACTTTTGAGGTGTCTGTGTGTAGACCTACATATGAGCAGAACCTTCACATCTATATGAATGGGGTAGACAGAGGGGTTAGGGTAGAGTAGATGAGGGTGTTGAGGTGACATACAACTGTAAATAGTGAGTTAGACACAACAGTAGAAGGGCCTTGGTCACCCCATCCCCACCCGTTATTTTGACTACCACCACCACAATTGCTACCGCCTCGACACACCAACACCCCGTCCTCACCTCCATTATTTTGACTACAACCACCAACAACGCAAATGCTACCACCTCAACACACCAACACCCACCTCTATTATTTTGACTACAACTGCCTCGATATACCCCCCCCCCCCCGCTATTGCATGCCTACATTACAGCCACATCCTGCACCACCACCGCCTCACCCTTTCATACAATCTCCCTCCCACCTGATCCCTTGGAAATCAAGATTGTCACATACCACATTCCACTACTCCTCTCCACCGTACAACACACACTGTTTGCCTCAGCGTGCGCGTGTGTATGTGTGAGTGAGTGAATGTGTGTATATATATATATATATATATACGCATGTATATATATGTGGTAAGACGCTTCCTTCCCAACCACATGGTTGCAGGTTCAGTCCCACTGCATAGCACCTTGGGCAAATGTGTGATTTGATTTTGGTAGAGAGAAACTGAAAGAAGCCCCATCCATATACACACTTATCTATATATAAACTGGTCAGAAAGTCTCAAGAGAGCTGGAGAGCAGAAGGTCTTCTGATTTGAAATCCCCTTCCTCAGGCATGTGCTTTGTCCCTTAACCCCTTACACTCTGAGAGTTCCAGGTCATGACTGCTGGTTGCCCTTCTGCTGACACTTTTCAGCCCCTTGGATATCAGAGATTTGTGCATTTAAACCGCTTGGAGGTCTCATCCAGTTGGAGCTCTTCTTCATTAACTCATCTTTCGAACTTATACTGAAAGAAGAAATAACCCTGATTATCTTGGCAGTGGGCAGACATCAATCGGAGTTACTTCCCTTAGTATTAAGACTCCCCCCCCCCAAAAAAAAACTTCATTTGCTATTATTTATACACCATTATAAGGTGGGTGGTAAGATGGTAGAATTGTTAGCACGCTGGATGAAATGCATTCTGAGTTCAAACTCCACCAAAGTCGACTTTGCTTTCATCCTTTCGAGGCTGATAAATTAAATACCAGTTACACACTGGGGTTGATGTAATCAGCTGGCCCCCTCCCTCACATTTTTAGGCCTTGTGCTTAATGTAGAAAGGATTATTTGCACACCGTTACACATGTTTCGTTTGCTAAAAGGAGTTGCAAATTGGTACAGGTGGGAGAAGAACATGAAAGACATCTTGGAAATCCTTCAGACAGAGAAGCAAAATAATATTATAACTATTTCAGATTCCATCTCCGAAAATTCGCTCACAGGGCTTTGGTTTGCCCAAGGCTGTAACCGAAGGCATATGTCCAAGATGGCATTGACAAGATTGAACCCAAAACTATGTGATTGGGAAGCAGGCATCTTAACCACGCAACCATGTCTCCACATTCATATATATATATAGAAACATAAACACACATATATATATATACATACTTACACACGTATGTATATATATATGTATATGAAGGTATGTGTAAGTGTGTGCATGTGTGTGTATATATATATATATATATATATACACACACACACACACACACACATATACAACGGGCTTTTTTCAGTTTCCGCCTACCAAATCCACTGAGAAGGCTTTTGTTGGTTCAAGGCTAAAGTAGAAGAAACTTGCCCAAAGTGCCATACAGTAGGACTGAAACCAGAACCATGTGGTTGGGAAGGAAGTTTTTTTTACCACACAGCCACTCCTCTGTGTGTGTGTGTGTCCTATCCATGCATGGAAGATGAATGTTAAACAATGATGGTGATGATGACAATGATGATGCTACACACACACACACACACACACATCTCTATCCCCAGACAGAAATGCAATGAGGTTTCACAATGTAAAAGTGCAACCCTCACTTCACCTCATGGTGGTGGTGGGGAGTGGAGTGGAGTGGAAGCAGTGAGGTCTGTTTAGTCTGTCTCCCTTCCCACCACCACCACCACCACTACCGCTGTCTGTCTGTCTCTGCGTCTGACCCTTGTCCCTCCTCACAACTGACAACACCTGCTGGTCACCAAAACAAACTTGACAGGTTGAAAGTCAGAGAGGGAGAGGGAGCCAGGGAGACAGAGAGAGAGAGTGTGTGTGTGTGTGTGTGTATGTGTGTGTGTGTGTGTGTGTGTGTGTGTGATTGTTTTAATGCATAGACATATATCTACATTAATGCAGACATGAGACAGAAAACGTGTATGTGTATGTATACATACACACACACACACACATACATCTGCATATATACCTATGCACACACACACATATACATACATACATATATACACACACACACATATGCTGCATGGTATGATTTTCAACAAACAGTATGGCAGTCAATCAATTAGGAGAGGAAAATTATTGTTATAATAAAAATACAAAATAATCTTGTTTTTTTTCAAATTTCAACCAGGAAACCCTGTGTAACTGTATTTCACAAAGCTTTGTGTGGGTTTTATCCTTTCTCTCTCTCTCTCAATATATATATATTAGGTTATTTCACATGAAATGTCGCATTTTTAATTCTTATTCCAGTCATTTAAAAACTCAATTACGTATACCTTGCATTTAATCTTGACTTATTTTCTGTCCCAACAATATTGATATACAAAATTTGTACCCACAGACCTTATGAAAATGATAACAACCAAACTATGATGAGTGATTTTCTCGTGTGAGTACAAACTGGGTCACTGCCTCAGAAGCTCAATGGAATATCAAGCGGGCCCTTGGTGATAATTTTGTTGACATCAGAACTGTTCAGAGATAGTTCCAAAGCTCTCATTCAGGAGATGATAGCCTTGAAAATCAGCCAAGGGGTAGGCCAAAAATCAGTTATTTGGCATGATGGATTAAATGCTTTGGCTGAACAAAATCTGAGAACAAAGGTTCGAAAACTTTCGTCAGAATTCCAAACACCTTGCACAACTGTTTTTGGACAACTGTAAAAAATTTGGAAAGTCAAGAAAACGGACAGGTTCGTTCCACATCGACTAAACATGTTTGCAATACTAACCAAAGTTGACGACATCAAACACCTTCACAGATTTGTCATTTGATATGGTGCAGTAATATTCGCCGTTGCTGCTTGCTGCAACATCCTCAATGTTTCCTGAAATGACAACAACAACAACAAGTAATAGATGCAGGGGTGGTTGTGTGGTAAGAAGCTTGCTTCCCAACCACATCGTTCTGGGTTCAGTCCCACTGCGTGGCACCATGGGCAAGTGTCTTCTACTATAGCCTTAAGTTAACCAAAGCCTTGTGAATGGATTTGGTAGATGGAAACTGAAAGAAGCCTGTTGTATATATATAAACACATCATCGTTTAACGTTCGCTTTCCATGCTAGCATGAGTTGGACGATTTGACCGAGGACTGGTGAAACTGGAAGTCTGCACCAGACTCCAATCTGATCTGGCAGTGTTTCTACAGCTGGATGCTCTTCCTAACGTCAACCACTCCGAGAGTGTAGTAGGTGCTTTTACGTGCCACCGGCACGAGGGCCAGTCAGGCAGTACTATACATGGGTGCAGGAGTGGTAAGTAGCTTGCTTCCACATGGTTCTGGGTTCAGTCCCACTGTGTGACACCTTGGGCAAGTGTCTTCTACTATGGCCTCGAGCCAACCAAAGCTTTGTGAGTGGATTTGGTAGATAGAAACTGAAAGAAGCCCATTGTATATATATGTGTGTGTGTGTCTGTTTGTCTCCCCCCCCACCACCACCATCGCTTGACAACCAATGTTGGTGTGTTTATGTCCCCTTAACCAGGTGGTTCAGCAAAAGAGACCAATAGAATAAGCCCCAGGTTTACAAGAAATAAGTCCTGGGGTCAGTTTCTGCAATGTTGCCCTACCAGGGGGGGGGGAGGTAGGACAACCACACCCTTTTGCAATCCCCTTAAATGCAGGAACTTTCCAGCACCCTCTCCTACACTAGTCTCCCCAACCCTGGGGTGTAGGTTCTGTATGGTGTGCTCTTCCTGTGTAGTACTGTATGGTCTGGTGGAGCGTCATCTTATGCGGTGTTGTGCTGACAACAAAGAGATACTCCCAGGTTACCTAGGTGACTGCGGAAATGCTTCACAAACTCGATGCCAGCTTCTTCCAGTTTCCTCCAGAACTTCACGTGACCATCAATACTGGCTGTGATTATAAAACCAGACCTGCAGGAGAAACGAGAGACAAGGAACATTAATGCAACAACAACAACAACAACGGCAGACAGTGAGGCAACATCTATGCGGTCACTCATTCTGCTAGAAATAACAACCAAAGCTTCCTTCAATTACACACCATCATATGAAGACAGTTCTAGAACATATCTCATCATAGGCTCACTGGATTAGGACTGGCCTGTGGTTAAACACCAACGACAAGGAAGGACATATTAGATAATATAGTCCCAGATCCACTTATGTTTGAATAACAAACAGGATGGTCACAGCTGGAACATCTTAGAGCATAGCCCTGGCCTGGGGTTAAACAACAACCAAACTACAGAATAAATGTTGTATGCTATTTAGTAACCCGTTATTCATCTGTTTTATCCATATATATATATATATATATATATATATATATATATATATATATATATATATATATATATATATGTATGTATGTGTGTATGTATGTATGTGTGTGTGTGTGTATGTTTTAATATTTCACATACTTTTGGACAGGATTTTCTGTAACTGATATGGCCAGTAGAGGAATGACATATTTTGTCATCTCTGCAAGACTGGCCCCAGCGCTCCTGGCCAACTGACACTTTTTACAAGATGATGAGGTGGACATGGATAGAAGGTCTTACTGGATCAAGGTTAAACTTCAGGTTAAACAACTGTGACAAAAACAATAAGCAGAAAGTGCAAACTGTCCTTACTTGGTGACTGTGATGTGCGCAATTACATCGCGGTGCATGTAGCTGTATTCATAAGTTTCAGCCGAAGGGAGGTTATCCAGGTACACCTGTTCATATTCCAGCACTGAAATATAATTAGACAAAAATTAATACACAAACAGCAACAATCAGAAATAATGATTGTTTCTAATATAAATGAAAGGCCAGGAATTTTGAGGGGAAGGGAATGGTTGTTAATATCAATACCAGTTTTTGAAATCGTACCTTTATCTGCCCTCAAAGGATAAAAGGGTAAAGCTGACTTTAGTATGATTTGAACTCAGCACAACTAAATACTGCCGTATGTTTGGCTCGGCCCTCTACTGATTCTACCAATCCAACCAACCCTACTGCTTTTAATAACTGTTCGAAACTATGCACCCCCCCAGTACTTCACTCGTACTTTACCAGCCCCAGAATGATGCAAGAGAACACAGAGCCACATGTGAAAAGCTGGAACAAATGCTGCAAGACACTCACCCAATGGTCAGAGGATTCACCCAGTTTCCCATCATCATCATCGTTTAATATCTGCCTTCCATGCTGGCATGGGTGGGATGGTTTTGACAGGAGCCAGCCAGGCAGGGGTCGGCACCAGATTTGTGTGACTGTTTTGGCAGGATTTTTGCACCTGGATGTCCTTCCTAACACCAGCCCCTCAGCAGAGTGGACTCAGTGCTTTTTACACGGCTCAAGCACAGGAGTGGTCAGTTTTGATATCTTCATAACAATGACTTTCAAATTTTAACACAAGGCCAGCAACTGTGAGGGGACGTGGAGAGTCAATTGCATCCCCCACCGCAGACTTTATTTTATGCCCCCCCCCCCCCCCAGGATAAACAGCAAATTTGACCATCACAGCATTTCAACTCAGAATGTAAAGCCAGATGAAATGCTGCTAAACATTTCAGCATTTTGTCTGTGGTGCTAACAATTCTGCCAGCTTATAACCTTAATAATAATAATAATAATAATAATAATAATCCTTTCTACTGAAGGCACAAGGCCTGAAATTTCGGGGGAGGGGACTAGTGGATTACATTGCCCCCCCCCCCCCCCCAGTGCTTTACTGGTACTTAATTTATCAACCCTGAAACGATGAAGGGCAAAGTTGACCACGGCGTAATTTGAACTCAGAACATAGTGACAGGCGAAATACCACTAAGCATTTCATCCAGCATAATAACAACAATAATAATAATAATAATAATAATGGACTCTCCTGTTGTTCCGGTTTGGCTGAATGACCTTGTTTCTAGTGACAAAGAGTGTGTGCCATACATTAGCTCACTCTTTCCATCAAATTGATGTTTACCTGAACAGGAACCACGGTGTGTGTGCCATTCGTCAGGTGTCGAAGTGATCACAGAGCAACGAGAGACGAAGTGTTTCACTCAACGATAATGCCCCACCCAGTCTCGCGACTGAGACCATGATCATGCGTGTAACACCCTAACCACTCGGCTATGTATATAATAATAATAATAATAACTATTATTATTATTTCAAGTTCCACTTGAAGAGGAAGATGAGAGTAGAGAGGGAAGTGCTGTCTCATAGCAAATTTATTGAAAGGTGGGTAAATATCAGTAAAATGGCCAGTATGAACGGACCAATTCTGAGGATACACCTGTAAAAAAAAAAGGGTAATATAAAAGGAGAAAGGGCTCTCTACCCCTTTCTTATTTTCTGACCAGGCTCCCGTGGCTTTTATGGGTTTTTCCACGTGTAACCTTTCGAAGCCCCCCCCCCCCTATTGGGAGTTTTATTTGTTATATCTTTCTCTGTTTTCCTCACTGTTTACACGAACGTTTTCTTTTCAGACAAAACCCTTTGTAACCTTCGTCCTGTCTTTGTCCTTACATGTTCTTAATTTATATTAGCCCTTGTGGCTAATAAAACCAGAATCAATTGTGATTAGTATTACTTCTTTATTGGCCGCAAGGGCCGAACACAAAACAGACGAGGACAATACAAGAGAAGGGACAAGTGGGGTTTTGAACAACAAGTATACAATGAATAACAAGAGAATTCTGACAACAAAAACCCCAAATGGCGAGATTGATAGATAGATAGATTGATAGATAGATAGACAGATAGATAGATAGATAGATTGATTGATTGATTGATCGGTTTATGGGGGGAAGGGAAAAGATCGGGTTCAAGAACAAAGAGGTACAGAAAGAACGAGTTTCAAACATTAAGAGGAGCGGGAAAAAAACCTCCTCGAAGTATAATAGATATATAATGGATACCTTTCTTCTTCTTGGGTTTTTGGGCCTCGTGTGGCATGGGACCGATCCAGACATCGTCTTCGTCTTCGTTCACGGATGTGTTTTGATCGTTTCTTTCCTTCTCAGAAAAATTTCTCTTTCGATTGTCAGCCATGACACCAAACACGTTTATTTACTTTCCGTGTCAGGAGAGTTCCACAGTGAAGAGCGGACATCTGAAAGAGGCCAGGGAGAAATCATTGTTTTGGAAAAGAAAACATCAACACACACACACACACACACACACTCGCTTTTCCTCTTTTTTTCTATCGCTCTCTCTCCCTCCCTCTCTTTTTGTCCCCCTCCTTGTTTCTCTCTCTCTTTTCTTTCCCTCTCTCTTTACATCTCCCCTTTTTTGTTTACTAGGTCTTCTTTTTCGAAATCCTTGTTTAGCTCTGCTTAAATCAGATTATAAAAATAGGTGATGGCGTGTGTGTACAGAAATATCCTAAACAATTTCACACCTCACTGGGCTTAATCATCCGAATCCAGTCTCAGGTCTGCATCTTCAGTCAACCTGACAGTCTTGGACAAATCCAAACTCTTCAAGCATTCATCCCAAACCCTAAAGGTTAAAAGGATCGAAACGAAACTCCTTTAAAATATTGAATTTCTGAAAACTTTACCCTTGCACAATCGTAATCTCCTATGTCTTTTTTTTTTTTCTTAAAGGGTAGACTTTAAAAAAAAATTCGTAAACAGTAAAAGTGGAAAACTTTTGAAATTACTGAGTTTTTTTTATGTTTGTATCAAAGGCGCTTCTTCAGAAACGCATTTCTCCGACACTAACCCTAATCTTAATCCTAACCCCCAACACTTTGAATTAATTGGAGAGGTGTGTTTCTGAAGAAGCGCCGTATCAATTTTTTCTATTTCCTCTAAGATCGTATCACTGATACAAATCCGAAGAAAGTCTTTGTTAGTTTACGACTCTGTTGCATAGGATTACCTTTGGACATAAATTTATTCAAGACGGTGATCGTGTCTGCCGTTTTAAGTTAACTGTGAGTTGAGAAATAGACAGAGACCAGCTTAGAAAACATGAGAAGGGGGCAGTAACAGGGAGCATTAGAAAATGGTTAGAAAAGTAGCTTAGGCAACAGGTACGTTTGGAAGGGGTGTTAAGCATCCATACTTTACATCTGGTACACCATATATTATTTCTATCAACACCTTTTCTACATTTTGAACCATTTTCTTGAAGGAATTAGTGGTTTGTCCCTTTTCTTGCTTACTAGAACTTTGGTCTGGTTTAGTTTAAATTCAAAGTCCTAGGTTTTCTTTTCTAATTCTGCCACAGATTCACCAGTAACAATAGAGGCATCAGCATTGGAACTGCTCCTATTGGTAACCAGTCTTAAACTCCTCTGTTATCATCTGGGGGAGTACAATAAATAAGAGGGGACTAAGAACAGAGCCCTGATGAACTCTTGCCTACACACTACATTCACTGTGATGCTCATTGCTAACTTTCACCTCACTGACAGCACCCCCTGTACATGGCTTTGGGGGCTCCCCCCAGCCATTTCTCAACCCCCTAACTTCTGCAGCATCCTTCAAATGAGGGAGTGGGGGGGGCTAGGTTTCCTCCATGTCAATAAATTCAAAGTTCAGTGCTCTAGTTTCGACTAACAACCTCTTCTAAAGTTACTTTACTAGGAAGTGAGCATCAGTAGTGCTTTTGCCTAGATGATAGATTAACAGATGGACGGACGGACAGACAAACGGATGGATAGTTAGATCGGTATTAAGATAAATAGATAGATAGACAGACAGACAGACAGACATAGATAGATTGATAGAAAGATAGAAATAGACAGATAGATAAATAGATAGACAGATAGATAATGTGACAGACAGACAGATAGATAGATAGAGAGGCAGATGAGAGAGAGAGATAGCTATAAAAAAGAGAAAGGTAGATGTTAAGGTATCAAGGTAGATAGACACACGCACACATTTCCACATATACATAATATTAGTGCATTCATGAATGCAATGTGATGTAAAGTGCATGTATGCTTCCATGTGTACAATTCCCATGCACCTGCATGTGTATGTGTGTGTGCGTTTGTATATGAGTGCATGTGAGAGAGAGGGGGGGAAGGAAGTCTGTAAATGTGTGTGTATGGGAGCATATGACAGAGAGAGAGAACGAAGTGAGAGAAAGAGGTTGTGTGTGTGTGTTGATTGATTAAACTATCAATCAACAGAAAACGCGACCACCACTGGCGGTGGTGGTGCTGAGGAGTGTTTTGTGGTGGTGTTGCTGTTTCGCCCTTGGTCAAGCTCGATCCAGTGGGAAAATGGATCAAAGACATTTCACCCATGACTCTTCCATCTGTTTGTGCTTTAGAAATTGCTCAATACGCAGAGGATAGCAGTAACTTCTGTTTCACTGGAGATTGTAGCACTGACCTGTATGGTGTCAATCTGTTCATGCATATTTGTCTGTCTGGCTGTCAGTCAGTCAGTTTCTCTATTTCTATATCTTACTTACTTATCTACCTATACGACTATCTTCAAATCTTTCTATTTATATAACTGCCTGTCTATATCACTTTATCTATCTATCTATCTATCTGTCTATCTATCTATCTGTCTATCTATCTATCTATCTATCTATCTATCTATCTATCTATCTATCTATCTATCTATCTATCTATCTATTTATCTATCTATCTGTCTGTCTGTGTGTCACTCTGTCTCTTTATCTATCTGTCTATCTTTCTTTCTCTCTCTCTCTCCCTCTCTCTGTATCTGTATACATGTGTGTGTATGTGTATTTAGATGCAAATATATATATATATATATATATATATTCCCTTCCATACTTTAAAGAGGTCATAGGTCAACAGGTTTTGGGATTTGAAGATATGTTCTAAAGCTAGACCCTTTATGGATGAGAAACCCTGGGTAAAAAAGACCCCATAAACCGGCCTTCACCAGGAAATAATATATATATATATATATATATATATAAAGAATATATGTATGAATACGTGATGGAAATGAGAGGAAGGTGGAGTGAGGAAGAAAGTGAGAAAGAGGAGGGGGAGGGGGTCAGAAGGTTAGGGAGATTTGGCAGTGTTCGTGGGAAAGTGAATGGAAAATGAAGTTACGTGTGTGTGTGTGTGTGTGTGCATGTCTTTGTGAGCACACTGGGCGCCTGTGTGCGTGTATGTGTTTGTGTGTGTGGTGCTTGGTGTTGCCGTGGTAGGTTGTAGAGCACACACACACACACACACACACACCTCCGTACAGACATACAGACGTGCATATATAATATATATTCGTATATATATATATATATATATATATATATATATATATATATATATATAAATAAATACATATAGGTGAGCAAGTGTATATACACGTGGTATGTATATATATTTTTATGTGTATACATATATATCTGTGTGTGTGTGTGTATATATATATGCAGAGAGAGAGAGGAGGGGAACAAAGAGAGAGAGAGAGTGTGTGTGTGTGTGTGCGCCTATGTGTCTGTCTGTTCGTCTCTCTGGGTGAGTGTTAACAACCGCTAACCAGCAGGAGTTCTCTTTGCTGCAGACCTCCACAGTATGCATATAACATGTGCAGCGACATGCATCCGCGAACAGCTATATTGGTATGTATATACACACACACACGCACACACACACACACATGCATGCATGCGGATACATACATGCACACATTTATGTACACACATACATGTGTACAAACATAGCTGTACACATATCCACAGCCTTTGTGTGCTCCAGCTTGGCTTTCTATATATACACATATATATATGTATGTATGTATGTATGAATCTGTGTACGTTTGTATAGCACACCTTTACACACTTATGATGTATATAAAGTTAATGTGTTTGTCTTTGCTTTATTGTGTGTTTATATTCTATCAGGATAAATGTCTGTTCCTCTCACTCTCTTATAAACACACACACACACACATACATAGTTATGCATATATGTAAATATATATATATATATACATACATACACACACATAAATCTATACATATCACACACACACACATATTCACACATATATATGATATACATTCACAAATACATACATACATATATATGTATATATATATATATATATATATATATATGTATATATATATATATATATATATATATGTATATATATATATATATATACATATATACATATATATATATTCACACATATATATGAATGTAAAAATATGCATTTTCATTTTTATACCCAGCTCTGTCCAACTCACTTCTTCGCCAAAAACAGTACGGAAAGGAGACACAAACATGCTGAAAGGAGTGCTCCAGCATGGCACTGCCATTTTGCTGAAACCAGTGCAAGATATATTGCTTGCCATGACCCTTCAGTTCATGACAAAATATTTGGCACACCAGCGTCACTTATGGCATGGTCTTGGTCATTTTAAGACTTACTGGAGCCGGTTCTGTCTGTTTGCAGGTCTGCCTGGCTATATAGTCGATTTCTTTCAGCCAAAAATGAACGAAAATAAGAGAAGTATCAGACCCAGTATATGACTGGTACTATACTGATCAACCCACAAAATAAAACTGATCTTGATAGGGTTTGTACTTGAATACAGACAGCCCTGAATGGGAAGAAAATCACAGCTCGTTAGAACCTCTAACAATTTGGTATGCTTAAACACACACACACACACACACACTCTCTTCTGTCAGCTTACACTGAGCATCAAGCTTATACATCCCATGTGTATGTCTTTTTCACTTTCAGTTATTCTTAATTTTCAATTTGCCCTGTGAATGTGTGTATATGTATCTATATGTAAAAATATGTATAGCATATATATATGTATTCACATTTGCATATCTACATGCACACACACACGTGTATGTATAACTGTATCTATGTACTTATCTAACGACATGTATATATGTTTATTAATACCTGCCCTATCTTCCTCTCTATCAATCAACATCTATCTATCGTTCTATCTATCTAGATCTCTATCTGTCTATCTCTTTATATATCTATCTATCTGTCTATCTATCTAGCTATTTGTCTATCTATCTGACTGTCTATGTGACTGTCTGTCTTTTTATCTTTCTATCTGTCTGTCTGTATCTATATATTTATATTAATCTGTTCATCTACATCTATCTATCTATCTATCTGCCTGTCTGTCTTTTTATCTCTATCTATCTTTATCTATCAATCTATCTATCTATCTATCTATCTATCTATCTATCTATCTATCTATCTATCTATCTATCTATCTATCTATCTATCTATCTATCTATCTATCTATCTATCTATCTATCTGTCTAGCTATCTGTCTATCTATCTACCCATATATATATATATATATATATATATATATATATATATATATAAAACTATATATCTATATCTATATCTATCTATATATATATATATATATATTCCATATGCCTGTATCTGTTTGTATTCGTTAACTGTTACAACATACTACCTACCTCTACATGCCACCATTCTGATATATTAACACAATTTTAAGCAATATTCCACAGCAGTTGAGGAAGCTATCAACAAGATGGCGGATATCACTCTGCTTCTGTGTATATACTTGCACACATACATGCATACTCATATACACATATTTGGTTGCAATATATAGATGCAATACAGATATATAAAAACATACATGATGCATATGAAATATATATACATATTAGAAATGTATATATGTAAAAGTTATACAATCATAGGAAATGTATATGATATATATATATATATATTCTATCTCTTATCCTTTGTTTCAGTCATTTGATTGTGGCCATACTGGGGCACCACCTTGAGTGGTTTTTAGTCAAAGAAATTAACTCTTGGAACTTTGTGAGATCTAGTACTTCTAGTATCAGTCACTTTTGCTAAACTGCTAAGTTACACAAATGTAAAACTCCAACACCTGTTGACAAGCTGTGGTGAGGGACAAACACAGACACACATACATCCACGTGTGCACGCATATATACACATACGCACACATACATATATGTAGGGTGTCCCCCCCAAACATTGACCTCGTTTGAGATGTCCATTTCGGAGTGACTCTATGGTCAAGAGAAATGAAACTTAATAGGCTGAATTTTCAACATAACAAGTTTTATTCTGCAGATTTCCAATGAACTAAATTCTGTGAGATGACAATTTTATAATGTTATAAAGTTATCACAGTTCTTTGAGATGATGCAGAACACATTCACTTTTGGTGAGTCCCTTTCGTGTTCAATTCTGTGATTTGGATTTTCTTTGCCCTAAAGGCAAACATTTTGCTTGTTCACTTTGCTATTCATATGGAATGTGGCCTCATTGCTGAAAACAAGACAATTTCCAAAGTTGTTGTCTTCAAGTTTCTCTGGCATTTCTTCGCAGTACATTTTACGCTTTTGCTTCTCAACAAGCTTTCAATTCTGCTCAAGCTGAAGTTTGTAGGGGTCAGCCACAAGCATTTTCTTATGACATGCCAAGCAGTTGGGGACCCAGGTTTCCAGTCTTCCTCTTCGCACAGATTTCTTTGGACTTTGGCTAAGCATTTCCCAAAGTTGGTTCACCGTCTCTCCTAAAACTGCCGGCCATCCAGATCCTTTTTTTCCAGTGCAAACAGCTTTCCTTTTGAAACTTCTCATGACACAACCAAATCTGTCTCCATGTTGGTACTTGTTTAAGAAATCTTCTAACAAATGCACGTTCACATTTGACTGAGTTTGGGAGTATTTCAATACACAAAATGCCTTTTCTGATGTAGTAAATGGCATGTCTAATCCTGAAAAGAAAACCATGCGAAGATCATATTTTTAAAATTTATTGAATTCTAGACATGCTGCTAAAATTTGAGACAATTTGGATGAAACTTGTTCACACTATTAGGTTATGAAATGATGTCAAACTTTTTGGCACACCCGGTGTGTGTGTGTGTATGTGTGTGCGCTTATATATATATATTCACACCCACACACACATATATGGGTGTTGTCTACTCCTTATGCAGAGTCTAACCACCTCTTGTACCTACTCCTTAGGTCCATCATGGCGTCTGATGTGGCTTTTTAAACCAGGCATTGTATTAAAAAGGCACCCACATAGATTGCATATCTGATTTGGACCACCAAGTGCTGCAGTTAAGTTTTGATCTTTGTGGATCTTAAAATGTCTTTTGAGGCCTCCATTAGATTTGCAGACCTTCTGGCATACATTGCATTCAAAAGTGTGCACAGACATATCAGCAGAATAGCTGGCGGGAGTTCGTTTTTCATGGGTCTGCAAATGAGATTTGAACCCAGCAAAAGAAAGCATGGTCTATCACAAATTGTGGACCCCAAAAGATGGTCAGGACTCATTTTCTCATTGATCATAGAATTCTTCTTTAAATTTCTTTCCAGTTTTGAATGGGTCATCCTGGTTTCTTCAAAAGCTTTCTCTCTACTATCTACATCCAACTTGATCTGATGCAAGGGTTTCTATGGCCATTTTTGGCTTCACACGCTTGTGTTCTTCCCAAAAATTGCACCATAACACTCTCAAGAGTTTCATACTCCACTTCCGATTTCTCATTTGATGATCTCCTTCAGTTGCACATAAGCACTCTTTCAGATATTCCTACAAGAAAAAAATCAGGGTTAGTCAAGTCTGGGGAACGTGAGGGGCCATTCAAAGTAGACCTCACACATGGTTCCAGCAAGATGGGGGCAACTGCTCATACTGCAAGAGAAAGATTGCAGTTGCTACGGCAGCGCTTTGGAGAAAGAATAATCTCCCACTATGGCAATGTCAACTGGCCTTACTAATTCCCTACAACAAGAGAAATTACAAAATTGTATCTTTAGTAGCAAAGATATCCTGTCAGGCACACAGTGACCGACAACAGAATGTCACGGTTGAGTCTACTGTGTATCTGACAATATATGTCTAGGTTGCAAATGAAAGTGTAAGGGGGTCATGGCCATTTGCATGGTGGTCGCATTTTATTGGTTAATTTTCAATAACCATCAACCAATGAGCAATAGTTTGGCATTTAGCTGTCTTTGAGAGTTTCGTCTTACTCGTTTTAGCCTTCTCTTCATTGCATAGTTTGTTGGTTTAGATTTTACGAATGATTTTCTAAAATTTTTATTATACTCTTTTACTTGTTTCAGTCATTTGACTGCGGCCATGCTGGAGCACCGCCTTTTAGTCGAACAAATCGACCCCAGGACTTATTCTTTGTAAGCCTAGTACTTATTCTATCGGTCTCTTTTGCCGAACTGCTAAGTTACAGGGACGTAAACACAGCAGCATCGGTTGTCAAGCAACGGCGGGGGGGACAAACACAGACACACAAACATATACACACACATACATATGACGGGCTTCTTTCAGTTTCCGTCTACCAAATCCACTCGCAAGGCTTTGGTCGGCCCGAGGCTATAGTAGAAGACACTTGCCCAAGTTGCCACGCAGTGGGACTGAACCCGGAACCATGTGGTTGGTAAGTAAGCTACTTACCACACAGCCACTCCTGCTCCTGGTTGACATGTTTCAGTTTAATTTCATTAAATTACATTTTATAATTAAAACTTATGAAATCATGAAAAAATCCTCAAAAAAAAAATGCATGTTGGGCGAATGGGGAGGAGGTACACAAAAATAACACCACTTCAAAAGCAGATATCAAAGATTGATCTGGTGGAGCAACACGGTCATCTGAACGGTGAAGAGTGAAACGGGGTGAAGACATTTCTTTATTGATTTCATTCGCTAAAA
>NC_142955.1:20850586-20853086 GCF_046866305.1 Octopus bimaculoides | reverse complement strand
TATATGCATGTATACAAATATACACACAGACCTCTCGATACAAAATTATATATAGAAATAGATTTATATGTGCACACACACTCACACACGCATGCACATGTGTATGTGCGTGTGTGTATATGTGTGTGTGTGTGTGTGCGCGCGTGCGTGTGTGTCTGTGTGCAAAGAACTTACAGGTTATTCAGTGGAAGCAGCCAAGTGCAGTTGTACCTGATTTAACGAAAATATTTACAGAAATAGTTTTGCAGGATTGTTCTAACAACCGATTTTTAACGAACATGTGTAGCTATGGCTGTGTGATTAAGTCCCAACCACATGGTTCCAGGTTCAGTCCCACTGTGTGGCACCATCAGCAAACACGAAATTCAGGTTCACAACCAAACCAACACCAGTTGTCAAGTGGTGGTCATGGCACACGTGTGTGTGTGTGTGTGTAGGGGGGGGGGGGGTAAGTAGAGACACAAAGCTACACACACACATATGTACATTCATGCATACAAACATA
Source organism: Octopus bimaculoides (assembly GCF_046866305.1). Classification (NCBI taxonomy): domain Eukaryota; kingdom Metazoa; phylum Mollusca; class Cephalopoda; order Octopoda; family Octopodidae; genus Octopus; species Octopus bimaculoides. Next base: position 20,852,581 of record NC_142955.1, on the reverse strand, counting down.
CATTGATTACATGGCTACAGATAGACAGACATACAGACAGACAGAAATACACAGGCAGACGGTGATAGATAGATGTATTGATGGATGGATACATACATACATGATGGCCATCCACTTGTGTCCGAGAAAAGCCATTTGGGAATCAATCTTCTCTCTCACACACACACACACACAGATCCCCTTCCTCTCAGTTTTTCTCTCATCTTCTTTCACACTCCATCCCTCATTCACACAAACCTTACACATTGCTATGGAATCTTGTCTCAATTCTTTTGCCACCTCCACACCATCTCCTCACTGAATTCTCTAGTTTTGTTCCAAAGCAACTTTAGACTGTGTCCGCAAACATCAACAATCTATTCTTAACGAAGCCTTTTTTTCAGCAAGCAAAATTAACGAAGCCCTGAACCATTTCCATTTTGTTCTTTCTTACTCTGTCTTCCATCTTCTTTGGTGCCATCGTATTCTAGTAATAAGACAACATGGATACGAGATGCTCTGTCTTACCGAGAGAATTAACAAAAATTTACTTCTTAAATGTTTTTACTGTTAACCATTGTTGTGCAGCCATGACAAACTTCTTCCTCTTTCAGTTTCCTTTCTGGTGGATCCTCGTCCACCTTTACAACAGATGCACACAAGATGACATCCAAACTCTGCTCTTTTACCTTTTCTGGGTTTTCTCTCATCTAACTCGTTAAGTTTCTTTCTTTGTTATGTTTACCTTACGACTTTGTGATCCCAGGCTTTTGTAACGGACGTCTTCCCTAATTCTTTGACAGGTTCATTCCCACAAACAAAACCATTAGTATAATGTTCTTTCTCACAGAAATCTTCAATTGTCTAGAGATCAAAAGAAATCTAAAGAACGAGAAATGACTGAAAAGCAATTCTTACCTGACACATAATTGCATGCTAATTATTATTTTAATCTAAGCCAATTATCTTCACCTTTAATTGAGGTATGACTCAGATTGTTATTCTAACACCTGCCCCGTGTGTTCAGCCCATCATAACCACCTTTCTTTACCTTTCTGTTATTCTCACCCGCCTTCATTTAATGCAAGGTAACCATGTGTCCCTTTACAACAAGACCCCTTTGCTTATCCTTCTCTCATATTTCAGCATTCAATACCTCACATGAAACCACTTCCCTTTCTCAGAAAACAACCCCATTCATTGTGAAGGAGCTTTTTTCCATTTTCTGTCCCCTTTCTTTGTCTCGCAAGCTACTTGGTGACATCATGGTTCTTGGTGTCACGAGAAAAGGCTCCTGGTCCACACTGTAAGATGTTTGCCATAATAAAGGACATCCAGTTGTAGAAACCTTGCTCAAGGTGAGACTTGAACCTGACACTGGCCCCATAACTTGTCGGATCACGCCAAACAGTTCAACCTATGCCAGCATAGGAAATAGATGTTAAATGATGATGATGATATTGGTGTGTATATATTTAGATATGTGTGTGTGTGTGTGTGTCTGTATTTGTCTCCCCACCACCACCATCGCTTGACAACCAATGTTTGTATGTTAATGTGTCTTCATCTCCCCGTAACTTAGTGGTTCGGCAAAAGACACCAATAGAATAAATACTAGGCTTAGAAAGAATAAGTCCTGGGATCGATTTGTTCAACTAAAGGCAGTGCTCCAGCATGGCAGCAGTCACATAACTGAAACAAATAAAAGAATATAAGAATAAAAGAATGCCTCATCTCTATGTAATTCCCACCAAAGCATTATGTTTAGTAAACAAGATTCCATCTGTAATGACTGGTACAGTCCCACTATGTCCGACAACGAAAGTCAAAAAAAGAAATATGGTGTAAAATTAATGAACGAATACTGTCCACACACTGTGTGTGTGTGTGTGTGTGCGTATGCATCCATCTAACTATACAGTAAGTATTTATATACTTATATGCATGTGTGTGTGTATGTTGGTGTGAACGTACATATATTAACACTCACATAGATGTAGCAAGCAGTAAGCCAAC
>NC_142955.1:20825586-20845586 GCF_046866305.1 Octopus bimaculoides | reverse complement strand
TGCTGCTTTGGAACTGAAACTACTGAGTTAAAGAGTATATGTATCTATGAATGCATGCGTGTGTGTGTGTGTGTGTGTGTGCGTGTGTGTGTGTGTGTGTGTGTGTACGTGTGTGTGTGTGTGCGCGTGTGTGTGTGTGTGTGTGCGTGTGTGTGCGTGTGTGTGTGTGTGCGTGTGTGTACGTGTGTGTGTGTATATGTGCGTGTGTGTGTGTGTGTGTGTGTGTGTGTGTGTGTGTGTGTGTGCCTATCTGTAGATCTATGTATATATAATTTTAGACATGAACTGTCACATTCATGTTGCAAAGAGCAGGCCAGGCTGGTTTGCCACCACTCTCACCACCCCTGACACCCTCAACAGAGTACAGGAAAACAAGTTCCCCCACCCCCTTCTCTGTAGTGTTGATTAGTTGTCACCGTGATCACATGATGAAAACAGCGGGGAGGAGGGTGGGAACGGTGCGAGGTGGGGTGGGACACAAATATTATTCTTTAGTTGACATACATATTTCCATCACAGAAGAAACACACACACGCGCAAAGTTGCATGTGAGTTCTTTTATACATGTGCATATGTGTGCGTGTGTGTGTTGCACTAATGATCACAAGGTCATGGTTTCAATTCTTAGACCAGGTGGTGCGTTGTGTTCTTGAGCAAAACACTTCATCTCACATTGCACTGCAGTCGCTTCAACACCTGAGGCATGGCACACCGTGCACACCCGTTCAGGTGACATCAATTTGATGGAGGGAAGGAGCTAATATGTGGCAGGAACATTCGATCCGTATAAACCTATTACTTATGCAAGTTGTTCAGCTTTTCGCCAAGCATATATATATATATATCTCTGTGACTTAGCAGTTCAGTCAAAGCCACCGATAGAGTAAGTACTAGCTTTACAAAGAATAAGTCCTGGGGTTAATTTCTTCAACTAAAATCCTTTGAGGTGGTGCTCCAGCATGGCCACAGTCAAATGACTGAAACAAGAAAAAGAATAAAAGTAAATATATATATATATTATTTTATTGTTTTATTCTTTTATTTGTTTCAGTCATTTGACTGAAGCCATCTTTGTAAGCCTTGTTCTTATTTTGTTGGTCTCTTTTTCTGAACCACTTAGTCAACACACCTACATTGGTTCTCAAATGATGGTGGGGAGACAAACACAGACACCCAAGTATATACATACATATATATATATATATATATATATATATATATATAACTGATAGAATATATATTGAATAATATTTTTTATTTTAAATCTCTACAATTGTTTCGATGCATTTTTACACCTGTGCTAGATTTTTGGGATGTGGTGTAGTCATTATCATCCATCCCAGAAACTCACTGGTCACAGCCAGCTCAACAAATGGCAACCACACCTGTTCACTATCGTCTATGGAATGCTGGAGTTGTTGCAGTCTCAGTGCATGCCCAGCCCTCCATTTAGCGAATGTTAGCAGCAAATGGATCGCCTGACCACCGGAATGCTTCACTTCTACAAAAGGCAGAAGAGTATGCATTCCAGTTTTGTGATGGTAGGGTCGGGACAAGGCCTGACGGTCAGACAGTAGCAGATGATGGATACAATGTACACATTCACTACCTCAACCCGACCTTTTAGAAATAGCTTTCTCTTGGCCCATTGCTGGGTTAGGGTTAGGGTTAGGGTTAGGGTTAGGGTGGCCACCCTACCCGTTAACTCGTCCCAGTTCTTCTCCATTTGGAGGTCTGGACTGAACCAGACCCTGAGCAGTTTAACCGGTCTGTTGGTCCAGTGACCCACAAGCATGGGCTTGCTTCTCCAGGTGCAGAGCCGCAAACCCACCGACTTTTCCAAGTTGATTTTCACTCCTGTTGCTGCTTTGTAGTCTTGCAGTGTTTCGCCAACCAGCTCCATGTCCTTCTGGCTAGACACTACAATGGTGACATTGTCAGCGTATGCAGACACGCTCGTCCCACATCCCAGTTCTTGCGTGATGCCCCTCAGCGTCACCAGCTTCCACAGTAGTGGCTTGAGAGTCAAGATGGGTAGATAGATGGGTAGACAGAGAAATGAAACAAGAAATTATTTTCCCAACCACATTTGTCCTTCTTCCTGTTTAAACCAAATTTCCATTTTTCCATTCCTTTGCCAGATTTTCACCATTGGAAGCTCTTGGAGTTCACATTCACCAATCAGAACACATCATTCCTGTCGGTCACATCCAGCTCTGAACTGGTTCTAAATATAAAACAGCGACCCCGAAGGGTTTGTCATTATCCTGATATAAGGGTCCGAACCACACATGCAATAGTTCGACCCAGTAAGTTCTTTTTTCAGTTTTGTTCATATTAAGTATTTTATTTGAATTAATTAAACATTAGGGTTAATTACTTTTATTATTATTTTTGCTGTTGTTGTTACTCTTCCTTATTCTTTTATATGTTTCAGTCATTTGACTGTGGCCATGCTGGAGCACTGCCTTAAAGGGTTTTAGTCGAAGAAATCAACCCCAGGACTAATTCTTTGTAAGCTTAGTACTTATTCTATTGGTCTCTTTTGCCGAACCTCTAAGTTTTGGGGATATAAACACACCAGCACCAGTTGTCAAGCAATGGTGGGGTAGGGGGAAGACACACACACACACACACACACACACGCACACACATATATATATACACATATGACAAGCTTCTTTCAGTTTCCGCCTACCAAATCCACTCACAAGGCTTCGGTCAGCCTTAGGCTATAGTAGAAGATACTTGCCCAAGGTGTCATGCAGTGGCACTGAACCTGGAATCATGTGGCTGGGAAGCAAGCATCTGAACACACAGCCATTCCTGAGCCTGTATGACAAATTAGACTGTTAGGAAAATTCCTACCATCGGACAACAGCAAATAACCTTAAATGCCAAGAATCTCACAAAGCAACCTGGCTGTCACTAAGAACACTGTTTTCTGCAGCTACAGAAAACAAAAGCTCCAGAAATGGTCTTATGCTTTAATGCTGATGTCTCTATTCATTTGTTCAAAATCTTTAGAGGTAGTTCCCAATGCTCCTATAATTACAGGGATACATTTTCAGTGGGAATTTGTCTACTGCTACATTCTAAGTTCAAATTTCACCAAGGTCGATTTTGCTTTTCATCATTTCGGGGTCGATGAAATAAGCACCAAAATTGCTGCCCTTGTGGCAAAATTTGAAACCTTTATTATTATTATTATTATTATTATTAAACAAATTCTGCTGATTTTGTTTTACATCCTTTTGATGTTGATAAAATAAGTACCAGTTATGCACTTGGGTTGATGTAATTGATTCATCCCCCTCCTGTAAAATTTCAGGCCATTTGCTTATAGTAGAAAGGATTATTATTATTATTATTATTATTATTTTGGTTTGGTTGAGGTTCAGTCTTACTTTTGGTAGGATTTATGTGGGTAGCGGGTTACTACCTATAACCTTAGGTGTCCACAAGTTTTCAGCAGTCTTTCAAGTGCTTAGAGCCCTCCTCATAATCCTTGCTGCCCCTAAGAGACAAACTTTCTGCAGGGGATCTACTGGTCATTCTATTCCAATCCCCTTCAGCCATTTCTCTATATCTTCGCTTACTCTTCCCAAAGCACCAATTGTTATAGACATGACCTTTACTCTTCTCATGCTTCAAATTCTTCCTATTTCAAATTTGTAAGGGATTGTATTCATTTTGGTCTTCTTCCTCTTTCTTCACCTTCTTGGAATTATTCAAGCATGATGGGTCGATAAGTAAGCATAATTATCATTCTTATTTCTTTTTATCGCAGGTTTTGTTGGAGTCTTTCATGTGTAACAGGCTTGCTGCCTGTAGCCTGTGTTACCATTCTATCTGTTCTTTTCAACTATCTGATACTTGGAAATAATACATTTCTAAATCTCTCAGAGAGATTTATGCAGTAGTAGCACGATGAAGTAGTTGTATGCTGTCAACTTAATGTGACAGTCCCCTGAAGGGAATAATACTACTGTTGGTTAGCCCTAGGAAACTGCACTGCTTCTTGTCGGCCTTGACACATTTCTTATGTCCTTATGTTTACAAGGGGGAGACATTCTCAAGGACCCAACAATAATTGGCACTATCTTCACCTTCTTCATTTTCCATAGCCGGGCTATTTCGTACTTGATAGGGTTGTATCTGTCTATCTTTTTGCCTTCCTTCTTGACCATTCATGAGTCAACAGGGCATGCAACATCAACTATATAGCATATGTGGTGCATCTTGTCCACCACCACTAGGTCCGGTCTGTTATGCCCTAGCACCTGATCTGTTTGGATTTGGAAATCCCAGGGGATTTTGTTAGTTTCCAACTCTGCAGTTTGTGCTCAGACCATGTTTTGCCTCTCTCTAACCTCCACTTTTGGCACAGTTTGCAATGTAGCAGTTTCACTACCTGATCGTGTCACCACAACTTGTAGGGGTGGGTCTAGGACATTCGTTTGTAATACAGGCAATGGGTTCGTCCACTCTATTGCAGGTGCAGCACAGCAGAGACACTTGCTCATTCCTCAGGTATTATTATTATTATTATTATTATTATTATTGTCATTATTGCTGTTGTTGTTATTGTTGTTTCCTCCATTGCAGAGATGTTTATGACAAAGAAGAACCTCGTGATAAACGTGACGGCCATCGTCAAGCGAGCCACTGCGGAGAGGTCAGAGCAACTCACCTTCAAGGTCATCCACCGCCGCAGGGGACAGCACCAGTCTTGCAGGCTGAACCCCAATGCCCTGCTCATCATGTACAGTGACATGTTCATAGCAGACATCAAGAGGTCGCAGCAGAACAACAGGAAGTCCAAAAGGTTATTCAAGACTTCGGCTGAAACAGCAAATAGTTCAGGTGAGGAACCAGAAAGGGGTTTGCCGATGCAGGACTTCCCGACCAAGACAACACCAAACATACCGACGACAGTAAAAGCGCCATCACTGGAGGAGGACAAGCGGAGGCGGCGGTCATTGCAAAACACATCGTCTTCACCCGACCAACTTTTTAACAGGAACTTCAAGAGACATAATACAACCAACTGCAGCTTGAAACCTTGGCAGATTCGGTTTTCTGACATTCGCCTCAATTGGATCCTACGTCCAAAAGTTTATAATGCAAGTTACTGCTCAGGCCATTGTCTGAGTCTCATAGACTCGAGGGTGAGCAACCATGCTTTTTTGCGCAACAAGTACCATCTGTCAACTGGCTACAACCATGTACACATACCCTACTCTTATTGTGTCCCCTCTGTATACTCACCCCTGCCAATTATTTATGAGAGCAAGCTAAAAGAAGTCCTTATTGGCACTCTACAGAACATGATAGCCTTAGATTGTGCCTGTTGGTAGCTTTATGATGGGATGGCCACATGAGATTTTAAGTTGTTTGTTTTTTTTTTTGATATGAGGAAAGAAAAAAAAATGGAGAGAACCTTTGGGAGAAGAACAAGACTATTAATAACATGAATAATTAAAAAACAATATATGGAATCCAAACATCTGCATCTGTTTTGCCAAAGTGTCCCATTCCTGTCACCCCTTTTCTTATAACTGACTTCTTCCAGGTTAGAAAACATGGAAGCAACAGGGGAAAATAAGGCTTGTGTTACAAAAGTCCATGCTCAGAAAAAGATATTTCAGTAATGAAACACTTCTGGAATGAATGTTGGATACCTTTAATAACAATAATAATAATAATAATAATAATAATAATAACAATCCTTTCTACTGGAAGCACAAGGCCTCAAATTTGTTGGGGAGGGATTAAGTCAATTACATCGACCCCAGTGTGTAACTGGTACTTATTTAATCGACCCCTAAAAGGATGAAAGGCAAAGTTGGCCTCGGCGGTATTTGAACTTGGATGGGAAAAATACCACTAAACATTTTGACTGGCAGGGTAACAGTTTTGCCAGCTCACCATCCTTAATAATAATGATGATGATAATAGCAATAATAATAATAATAATAATAATAATAATAATAATAGTAATAATAATAGGTGTCTTGTTCATCATCCTGAAATAACCCTTATTGAGTAGGTTGGGTTTTTGTGTAGGTTGGGCTACTCAACCTGAAGAAAGTTTGAACTTGGTTCCACCTGAAAAGTCATGTACTGTTTACCTTGATCACCATGTTGCACACATATGGTTGTGATGCATGTGGCCTGGTGTACCCTTATCAGACGGGGTGGGGGTCATGATGGGTATATTGGGCTTCACATATTTGTACACTAGTGTCACTTTGAGGGCATATGCTGTTCCCTCATTCAACAACAACAATAATAATAATAATCCTTTCTACTAAAGTCACAAGGCCTGAAAGTTTTTGGTGGGGAGGGGCTAGTTGATTATATTGACCCCATTGCATAACTGGTACTTATTTCATTAACCATGAAAGGATGAAAGGCAAAGTCGACCTTGATTGAATTTGAACTCAGAACGTAAAGACAGATGAAATGTCGCTAAGCATTTTGCCCAGAGTGCAGACGATTCTTCCACCTTAATAATAATAATAATAATAATAATAATAATAATAAAAATGATAATAATAATAATAATAATGATAATAATAATATAAAAGGTTTGACGTACTCTTCACGAAAACAAACAGAAAATACAGAGTGTGATGTGATTTCAGTAGATATTTTATTAGTTTGGACAATATTTTAATGGCTTGCCAATAAAAATTGATAAATAGAAATTACAGAAATTCAAAAGTTTGACTGAGGAAATCCTGTGTTCCCACTTTTAAATTTGAACTTCTATACTTTCTATTTATCACTTTTCATTCTGAACTTGACAAACACAGGCAAACTGTCAAAATATTGTTCATTGAAATCGCATCATGCTCTTCGTATTGTCCAATAATTAAAAAAAAAAAAAAAAAAATCATTATTATTATTATTATGAAGCTGATGATGATGATGATGATGATGACATTGGCACAAGCATGAGACCTGCAGGACACTACATGGTTGAATCCTTGTATTATAAAAAGGTATTATATTTCTTGTTTTTTTTTTGTTTTTGTTTTTTGTTGCTTTTTTTTTTTTACAGCAATAAGGACCTTAATTATATCCCTGCTCCCACTCTCCTTGAATCCAATGAAACGATTCAAATGGAAGGGAATGGAGCAGCTAATTTGGACCAACCAGAGACATTTCACATGTTGGACAGCCTGAAAAATAGCATCCAATAAGAAAGGAAGCCCCTCCTGGAGCATACAGTCAAGATTGGAAAGCCAGACCCATTTACTTGGAAAGGGGTCAAACTACCTGCTCACTGGAACCCTCCTGAAATCAGTCAAATTCTTACACAACAGACTACTACCCACGTGATACTACAACACAAACCATACAATGGCCTGGGAACATTTCATTGGCTTCGGATTAAATTAAAAACAAGCTGAAATATTTAACGAAAAATTAACGAATCCATATACACTCATATATAAATTAAACAATAGATGAGTTGGAATTGAACCAGAGTATGTGTGTGTGTTGACCCTTCACACACACATATGGATATATATATATATATATGTCATTTTTGTATCTGGTTTGTAGGATTCTTTATATATGCATGCGTGTGTATATATAAATGTATGTATACATATACAAATATATATATAATATACACATGCACACACACTCACACACAGAGGCCCAGCTGTGGTAGGAATTTGCTTCCCAACCACATGGTTCCAGGTTCAATTCCACCGCATGATACCTTGGGTTAGCCTTGTGAGTGGATTTGGTAGATGGAAACTGAAGGAAGCCTATTGTGTGTGTGTGTGTATATAGGCATATATAAATATGTAACATATGGTATGATTATAAACAGGGCAAATTTTAAGTATTTCTCTGCAGACTGAAAAAAAAACGATGGACAAGCTTAATCGATTTACAAACTTTATTGGTTTCTCATCAGAGGCGTCCCCATCATTCTGACAATCTCCAAAGAGACAAGCAGCCAAACTGTTTATATACTCAACAAATGCAGCAGTTACTCTTTGAAGGAGTCCCTAATTTTCATATGGAAAGTGTGAAACACTCTTTGTTTGTTATGTGTTTGTTCCCCCATCAATGCTTGATAACTGGTGTTGGTGTGTTTAGGTCCTCATTACTTAGCAACTCAGCCTAAAAGGCTGATGGAAGAAGTTGTGGTTTTCAGGATGGTCAACTAAAATATTTCAAGGTTGAGTCCCAGCATGGCCACAGTTTAATGACTGAAACAAGTACAAAATACATTCATATCCACATAGATATATACACACATATTTATATGTGTTTGTGTGTGCATTTATCTATATATACATACATATATGTATGTATGTATATATATATATATATATATATATATATATATATATATGCAAAGAAGCATTGGTTATAAAACAAACATTAAATTTGGGTCAACAAACACAAAAAAAAAATAATATTTACACATAAAATCACAGAAGGTACAAATATATAATTGAATAAAATACAAATAGAACGACCAATCAAAAATGTTAAATATAAACGGTTAAAAATTCAAAAACTACCAAAGAAACCTAATACACAAATATAAAATAAATATCCACTAATTAAAAACGTTTTATCAGATGATTAAAGTATTAAAAAGATTTTTTTCTTAATTTTTAAAAAAGTATTTGAAAAAACTCTTTTACTTCCCTCATACAAGTATGTCCAAAGTTAATAAGTAAACAGACTTCTCAGGTGAAATTCAACATTCACATTTATCAAATCCTTATAATGCTAAATAATTTTATTTCATCTGTTTTTATTTTTATATACTTTCATCCACCTTTTTGAAAGTGTATAGAAATAAAAGTAGATGTAATAAAATTGTTTAGCATTACAAGGATTTGAAACCGGCAACATTGAATTTCTGTTAATTACAACCACCTGAGTGTTTAGCAATAGACTTTTTTTTTTATTAGAAAATTTGGACTGGTCCATTGATGGGTTTTTCTTTTAAATTAGGTAAGCTTTTCATAAAAGTATGAACTATTCTTGAAAAATTTTAACCTGTGTGTGTTTCCTGGTTATCTTGATGAGGTGGGGGGAGAGGCTCATTGCCATGTTGCATTTCAGTGAAAATACACTGTGGTGGTGGTGAGCTCCTGAAATGGCCATGGATACATGTGAATGTTGAATTTGACCTGTGGAAGTCTGTTTATTTATGAACTTAGGACATACTTGTATGAGGGAAGTAAAAAACTTTCAAAAAATATTTTTTTAAAAAATCAAAAAAAAAAACCATTTTAAAAAAATAAAAAAAAAACATTAAAAAAAAACATTTTAATTGTCTGATAAAACTTTTTTAAGCTGTGGATATTTATTTTATTTTCATTTTTACCTTTACTTATTTTATATTTGTCTATTAGGTTTTTTTGATAGTTTTTGAATTTTTAGCCCTTTATATTTAACATTTTTGATTTGCCGTTCTATTTGTATTTTATTCAATTATATACTTTTTACCTTCTGTGATTTTATGTGTAAATATAATTTTTTTTTTATGTGTTTAGGAACCATGGTGATTTTTTTTTTATATATGATTAGATGTTTGAGGGGTGGGGTTGTATGTAAAGTCATTGACCCAGATTTAATGTTTGTTCCACAACCAATACTTCTTCATCTCTGTCTCATTTATATTTGAGCAATTCTTTTGAAGTCCTATAAAACCCTTTTTGTTTCTCTTAGAAGAGACAAATATTATTTCTTGTATATATATATATATATATATTTCATCATGTGTCTTGGCCTTAAATATTATCCACTTAATTGTAAGGGCCATTTTATTTGTGCATTGTAAAGCATCTATAAAATGAATTTTTCTTGCATACCTGTATATACCTAATTATTACTACAATTCGATGTATATGAAAGTTAGGCCCAATTTCATTCCCAAATAGTTTTCATTGAACCACTGAATTACCGGTGCTACTCACCTCCCCTTAATCACGAAGATATTGATCCCTGGATTTATTCTTTGTAAGCCTGGAACTTACTCTATCAGTCTCTTTTGCCAAACAGCTAGATAATGGGGACGTAAACATACCAACATCAGTTGTCAAGTGATGACTTGCCTAAGGTGCCATGCAGTGGGACTGAAACCCGAACCATGTGGTTTGGAATCAAGCTTCTTTCCACACCGCCATGACTGTGCCTATATATTTTTATATATATATATATGTATATGTATATATATGTATATGTATATATATGTATATGTATATATATGTATATGTATATATATGTATATGTATATATATGTATATGTATATATATGTATATGTATATATATGTATATGTATATATATGTATATGTATATATATGTATATATATGTATATGTATATATATGTATATGTATATATATGTATATGTATATATATGTATATGTATATATATGTATATATATATATATGTATATATATATATATGTATATATATATATATGTATATATATATATATGTATATATATATATATGTATATATATATATATGTATATATATATATATGTATATATATATATATGTATATATATATATGTATATATATATATATGTATATATATGTATATATATATATATGTATATATATATATATGTATATATATATATATGTATATGTATATATATATATGTATATATATATATATATGTATATATATATATATATGTATATATATATATATATGTATATATATATATATGTATATATATATATATGTATATATGTATATGTATATATGTATATGTATATATGTATATGTATATATGTATATGTATATATATGTATATGTATATATATGTATATGTATATATATATATATATATGTATATATATATATATATGTATATATATATATATATATATATATATATATATATATATATATATATATATAGGGCAGGGAATCGTTAATTAGAAGTTCTGTGTGTACCATAAATATCGCTATCAATTAGAGAAAAATTTGTAGTTTTGGAATCAGTAGTTATTTGGCTGCTATTTCTGAATTCTCAGTATGTTGGAGAAGCAGGATACTGCTAATCCCTATATATTTATGAGTATATATATATATATATATATATATATATATATATATATATATATATATATATATAGACTTATATTTGTATATATTTACCTAAGCATATGTGTGTGTGTGTGTGTGTATATATATATATATATATATACACACACACACATATATATGCATGCAGGTGTGTGTGTGTGTATATATATTTATGTGTTTGTTCATATGTACATAATTGTATGTGTGTATATATGTAGAAAATTACAAGGACTTTTTACTAATTATTTGTGATGTAAAAAAAATAAAACAGGCGTATTTGAAAAGAAACAAAAAACACAAAGTAGTGGAAATAACCAAAAATAAAAGACATTTCTATGTTTGCAGAGCGAGAAAAAAAAAAGATTTGTTGAAGTGGAATGTTTTGAACCAAGAATTTAGGGAGAAAAACAGCCAATTGCAAATCGAAATAGATGAATTGTTAATGGAGACTTTTGAAATATATATGATTTTGTTTTTAATTGGCAATCACATGATTCATGTCCAGGTGTTTCCTTTTACAGACAACAATGGCATGACAAAGAACCAGAACTTAGGATTGCATGTGTCTTGCCAATCTTGTTATTGTATTCACATCATTTGGCATAAAACCCGAGTTTGTGTCTCGCAGAATATAAACAGGAAATAATATAAAGAACAAAAAAAGGGTTTGATAGTCATTTAGTTATTCCTTTACTTGTTTCAGTCAGTTGACTGTGGCCATGCTGGAGCACCACCTTTAGTTGAGCAAATCGACCCCGGGACTTATGTTTTGTAAGCCTAGTACTTATTCTATTGACCTCTCAAGGTAGGCTGTATCATAAGATTTTCCTCTGTCTGCATCTTCTTGGTCTATTTCTATTTGGTTCAATTTAGCGTATTCTATTCTTTAAATTGGACCTTCCTAAAGTAGCATCATAATACAGAGTAGCTTTTTCAAGTGTCTTTGTTGATGGATAAAATGGAGACCTGCTTATGTTGTTAACTAGTTGTTTAATTAGTGCTGGTGAATGTTTGGAACCTATGTCCATGTTCTAGGCTTCCTCGTTTTGAGGTTTGTTTCATCCATGCAAATTTACTAGAAATCCCATGAATGAAGCAAGAATGCTTCCCAAAATGGAAGTGAATGCCTTTCTCCATGTGATTGGCTTAAAAAATTGTTAAGACACTAGGATATTTTCTTACTTTTCTTAACATGAAATCAATGGTAGACTTAATTCACAAATAAAGAAAACATATGTATACATATGCATATATGTCAGTCAGACATTTGCATGTTGTGGTAGCTTTGCTGGTTATTCAAGGAGGAAATTGGTGGAAGGGAAGACTTGCTCAAGCCTGGCTTTGGTACCAAGGAATCGGCGCTGAAGAGATTCTGGTTGGAAGACATGGACAAGGAATGTGGTCTTGAGAGGGGTGAGGGGAAAGCAACCCTCTGCAGCCCTACAAATATACAGAACAAAAACATTATCATATATATATATATATATATATATATATATATAGATAGATAGATATATAAAATTAGTGTACATTTAAACACAAAAGAAGCAACCCTTAACAGGCAGCCTTACATGCTAGAAGGAGCAGCAGGGACTATATATATATATCTATCTATGTATAGATAGATATGTATGCATAGTTTGTTTGAGTGTGTGTGCACATGCATCTATCGTCTTTTACTTGTCTCAATCATTAGGCTATGGCCATGCTGGGGCACCAACTTCAAGAATTTTTAGTTGACATATATCGACCCCATTCCTTAATTTTTCAAAACATGGTATTTATTGTATCAGGCCCTATTTGCCAAACTGCTAAGTTAGAGGGACATAAACACACCAACACCAGATGTCAAGTGGTGGGGGATGGGGAGGGGACAAACACATGCACATGTATATAAATGTGTGTGTGTGTGTGTGATAGTTAATGATAGGAAACAGGAATAATAATGTCATGAACGAAATGCTTTGGGTTAGAAATACATGGCAGATACATCAGAGTAGAGCAAGCGTATATTTTCGTTCGAATATATATTTATTAGACATCTTTAAACGAAATTAAAGGGACATCCGTTGATGGGGTCAGCTTGCTTTACGTCAGTTCTGTCCTGTCGGGGCTGATGAAGGGGAGATGACTCTGTCCTGCCTGTAGCACCTTCATGGAAATTCTTGATGTAATCCTTTGAAGGTCGATAAATTTAGTACCCGTTCTGTACTAGGGTCTATCTAATCGACTGCCCCCCCAAAAAATTTTCAGGCCTTGTGCCTAGAGTAGAAAAGAATATTCTAACTACTTTTACTATTTATTCTTTTGTTTTATTCCTTATAACTAAAATATTCATACCTTGTCTCTGATGATGGAATAGCCAGTGCGTGGACAGGCTAACCTACCACTTGGGTTATCCCAGAAACGCCTGTAAGACTTGAAATTCACCTTACCCTAATTGAATTTAAATGATTTGAGATACTCGTTGCCTTCGCTTTGACATATACCTCTAATCACACACACACACTACAAGGAAACAATTTGAAATTTTCCCCATTTTTTTATCAGCACCCAACAGTTTCCTAATGCGTTTTGCAGGGGGCAGGCAGCAGGGTAGGGGTGTATAATTTCTGTTCTGTTATTGTCTGTCAGTTCAGTGTCACAGGATATACTTGTAAACCACATATGTCCCTGCTTGGGGTTAAAAACAACAACAATTTTATGTCTGTAGCATTCTCACCCTGTGGTTGAATCGAGGAGGTTTCCTGAATCAAGTCATTCAGGAGGGGCATGGTTGGACGACGCACTGTGTAGTAGGAGTAGAGTTTTGATCCTTGATGGTCATCTTTGGACTGGAGGTCAGTGCTAGAATCACAGGAAAACAACAGTAACAGTGACAACAATAATAATCTTTTCTGTTATAGGCACAACGTCTGAAATTTGGGGGCAGGGGATTGTCAGTTACATTGGTCCCAGTACATAACTGGTACTTAATTTATCAACCCCCAAAAGGATGAAAGGCAAAGTCGAGCTTGGCAAAATTTGAACTCGGAACGCAATGGCAGACAAAATGTTGCTAAGCACTTCATTCCGCACGCTGCCAATTCTGCCAGCTCACTGCTTTAGTAAGAACAATAATAACAATAATTATAATAATAATAATAATAATAACAATAATTATGATAATAATAATAATAACAATAATTATAATAATAATAACATAATAATAATAATAACAATAATAATAATAGTAATCCTTTCTATTATAGGCACAAGGCCTGGAATTTGGAGGAGGGGACTACTCGATTACTAGTAGATATGAATGAGAGAAGAGACGGAGGAATCCCGTCTTTATAGGAAGCCAGCGGATAGAAAGAAAGAATCCCTTTCGTCACTCTATTACTATTACTTCCTTGTCTATCTCTCACCCTCTCTTGTTCATCCTTTCTGTTTTTCTCTCCCACCCTTTCTCTATTCTTCTCTCCCTCTCTCTCACTCTTCCTCCTTGACCCTTTCATCACTGACACATAACAAAAGGGATTCTTTCCTTCTATCCGCTGGCTTCCTATAAAGAAGACCTGATTTTTCTGTATCTTCTCTCATTCACGTCTACTAGCGTTCAAAAAAAACAATCATTCTTCTATCGTCCTGGGGCCTAACAGCCCTTATTCTTTGTTTTCACTGTCCTGTTCTTGTTAACACTTTCACCCTCCGCTAAAAATTCGGGGATGATGATGCTTATGATGTGTTAATGATGATGATGGTGGTGGTGATGACGACTCCAACAATGACGCTGATAGCAAGGATTGAAGATTACTCACAAGACATTATTGCGGCAAACCAACATGGTGTTGATGTCCAACTCCTGAATTTTTGAGGCCAAGGGTCCACTACAAGAGACAGAGACAGGTTGCTGGTGCTGCAACGTACTGGTGTTGTTGTTGTTGTTGTCGTTGGCAGTGATAGGAGTATTGGGTCGGTGGAGTGACGGTGACTGCTTCCGTGGGTTGCTAGGCTGGAAAGACAGCATCTAGACAATTAATAATAATAATAATAATAATTTCTTTTATTGGCCCCAAGGTCTGAACGCAAAACATAAAAGACGATAAACAAACGAGGGACAGAGGGACGTGTAAATAACAAAAAAAAAAAAACCCCAATTACCAAGGGGATTACACCAACAATGTACTTCCCCAATAGGGGGGAGTTCCACCGAGGAGTGACCAAAGGAACCTTACACACTTTGGACCCCCCACCAACACCAAAGGAACCTCATACACTTTGGCCCCCCACCAACACGGTGATATATATATATATATATATATATATATATACAGGTATATATTTGTGTGTTTGTCCCCCTGCCATCGCTTGACAACTGGTGTTAGTGTGTTTATTCCCCCATAACTTAGTGGTTTGGCAAAAGAGACCAATAGAGTAAGTACTAGGCTTACAAAGAATAAGTCCTGGGGTCGATTTCTTTGATTGACACACTTTAAGGTGGTGCTCCAGCATGGCTGAAACAAACGAACAGAAAAACTGTTCTCGAGTTATTTATATGTCTAAGCACACCTTGGTTAACTTGTCCAATGGTACATGCAGGCTTGCTGGGTCTGTAAGATGTGTAATCTCCCGCAACACCACTTCCAACCCCTAATGCAAAAACCCTCCATAACAGATGTGACGGTGGTGGTGGTGGACAATAACAACAACAACAGCAAATAACTTACTGTCCACATAGCTACAGAGTTGGTGTTGAGTTCCATGTCTGAGGTGGTGGCCATCAAGTGGCCTTCTTGACCGGTTATCTTATAGAAGTGTGAGTTGAGAGTTGGTATATCTTCTACTGTGGGTAGGTCAGGGTTGGTCTGGAAAACATGTAAGAGCACCTGGTACTTAGCCATATGCATTGGCATATTCAGACATACATACAAACACACACATACACACACACACATGCACACACACACACACACACACACACACACACACACACACACACATATATAATATTAGGGATAAAAATCCAAATTTGCAGGTAAAAACTCAATTATATGTGACAGTAGATTTTCATCGATGAGTTCATGAACCTTGGTTCTTTTCCCTAAAACTATATATATACACACACACACACACACACACACACACACACACACACACACACACACACACACACACACACACACACACACACACACACACACACACACACACACACACACACACACACACACACACACACACACACACACACACACACACACACTCATGTATATGTGTACACACAAGTGTTTGCATGCATGTAACACAATACATATATTTAGACACTTATAGATATACAGGCATACATTCACACCCACACACATATACAAACATATGCATGTCCATATGAATGATGGGGACGTGTGCATGGAAGTCGCACTAGGCACAGTCTTACACTCATATACGCATACATATATATACACACGCACACATACATATACATATGCTCATACACATTCACACGGTTAAAAAGGGACAAAAAAATGAAAAATATATATATATAAAAAATTAAAAGCAGACATGTGGGAAGCTTGTGCAGGAACATAGTAAAAATAGAGAGGAATTAGTTATAATTACCAAAGATGAGTTCCTCGTTAACTTCTTCATTGAATATTCGTTAAAGCCACTCTCTTCACTGGCCTCATTCATCAGATGTTGTCCCCTGTCCTCTGCAGTTCTGTTTGGGACCACTTCTTTCAGTTTACAGTTTGTTCTTTGTTCAATGGCAATTGGTAGGCAAGAAACAACAACAATAATAATAATAATGGTTTTAAATTTTACAACAAGGGTAGCCATTTTGGGGGAGAGGATGTGTCGATTACATCGACCCCAGTGTTCAACTGGTACTTAATTTATCGACCCTGAAAGATGAAGTGCAAAGTCAACTTTGACAGCATTTAAACTCAGAACGTTGTACTTGACAAGATAGCGCTAAGCATTTTGCCCGGTGTGCTAGCAATTCTGCCAGCCGGCTGCCTTCATATGCAATAATAATAATGGTTTCAGATTTGCCACAAGGGCAGGATTTTTAAATAACAATAAATCACAGCTGTTTTTGTTGTTTAGCCCCAGGTCAGTCCTGATCCAGGCAGACCTATGATCAAAGATGTTCCAGCTGTGACCATCCTGTCTTTTATTCAGGCATGGTGTATCTAAGACTACATTATCCAATGTGTCTTGCATGAACAGACAGACGGACAATATAGTGGTACCTACTTGTTGTTGTGCCAATAAACAGGTTTGATGAGCAAGAGTCCTGTATCTGTTTCCAGACTCTCCAGATTCGAAGTGAGGGTCATGGCAATGTTTCGTCGATATTTACTGAGTGATGCCTGGTGTGTGGACCATTGGGTCAGCTTCTGTTAGGGAGAGAGAGAGAGAGAGAGAGAGAGAGAGGAGGAGATACAAAGAGAGAGAGAAACAGAAAAAGAGATTGATACAGACAGAGGGAGGGAGAGAGAAAGATAAGCATGCAGAAAAAGATAGAGAGAGAGAGAGAGAGGGATCAGGAAAGACAGAGGGGAGTGAGAGAGAGGGAGGGATTTGGAAAAGAGAGGCTGGGGGAGGAGTGAGAGGGTGAGATTTTGTTGCTACTTACGTTTCTGTGTAAAGCTGCCAGCTTAGCCAAAGATGTTGCGTAGTGGCTTTCATTCAGCAACCCTGTCTGGTCTGTTGGTTTAGGGGTCAGATAGGCTAGCAATGAAGGGACAATCGAATTATGCAGTTGTAGGGCTGTATACATGCATGTGCGTATGCATGTGTGTGCATATGTATGTCTATGTACATGTGTGTGTGCGTGCACGTATGTGTGTGTGTGTGTGTGTGTGTGTGTGTAAGCTGATTTGGCATGGTTTTCTACGGCTGGATGCCCTTCCTAATGCCAACCACTCCGATAGTGTAATGGATGCTTTTCCATGCCACTGACACGGGTGCCATTTGCATGACACTGGTATCGGCAATGACTGCTCGACTTGATGGGTCTTCTTCTCAAGCATAGCATAATGCCAAAGGTCTTGGTTATTGCCTCTATGAGGCCCAACACCCCAAAAGAATTCAGCCAATTTGCTTTCATGGGGCCCAATGCTCGAACAGTGCCTTTGACATACCAGTTATGTGACACCAACATCACACATGACTATGATTTCACTTGGCTTGACGGATCTTCCCAAGCACAGCATATTGCCAGAGGTCCTTGTTACTGATCACTGCATCTGCAAGGCTAAAGGTTCAAAGATCATGCTTCACCACTTTGTCCTATGTCTTCCTGGGTTTGCCACTACCACAGGTTCCCTCCACAGTTATATGCAATATCCCCCATTTGGAAACAAGGTGAAGATATTTGTAATAGAAAGGCATAAAACAATAATATGTAATTCATCTAACTCATACAGGCAGTGAAAAACAGAAGTAAAACAACCATAACCAATACATACCATAGACTGTCTTTAAGTTACAGTGCCACAGGTAACTGTAAACGACCTGGCGGAAATATCGCTCTGGGAGGGAGACATATTCTGTCATCTGTTTCACAATGTTCTGCAGGCATACATGAAAGTTTGAGAGCATATATTGTATGTGTGTGTGTGTGTGTGTGTGTGTATATATATATATATATATATATATATATATATATATATATATATATATATAGAGAGAGAGAGAGAGAGAGAGAGAGAGAGAGAGAGACCCCCTTCGGTCATGACTGGCCATGGGATTGAACCTAGAAAGTTCCCCTCCGAGGTACAAGTCCAGGCAAGGTTTTTTACGGAAGACCAGCAGTTGCCCGTGCCCACAAGCATCCCCACACCACACCATTGATGTTATCCAAGGGAAAGGCAAAGGGGCCAATGCAGCTTGGCACCAGTGTTGTCCCAACTCATTTCCACAGCTGAGTGAACTGAAGCAACATGAAATAAAGGGCCTTGCTCAAGCACACAGTGCAAAGCCCAGCCTGGGAATCGAACTCACCACCTCATGATTGTGAGCCTCACTCTCTAACCACTGGGCCATACACCTTCACTCTTTTTAAAATACAAAATACATCTGTGTGTGTGTGTATGCATGAATGTATATATGCATGTATGTATTCATGCCTACATGTATATATGTGTACATGCATACATGTATGTATGTATACATGTATGTATGTATACATGTATGTAGATAGGTATACATACATGTATGTATGTATATATCTGTAAGAACAATATGACTTGTGAGATCATTGCAAGAGATAGTAACTGATGAATGATTTTGCGTGGGTGGCCATATTTCTTTGTGTAAGCGATGAATGGCAGCCCTTGAAAACTGCCAGGACTTTGGACAGGTAAAGGCAAAAGTAAAGTTTCCTTCCTGAGTCATTCCAAGGCTTATGAGGCTTGATTTCCTGGTTTCCATGGCGTATATATTCCCCACCTGGAGAGGACACTAGTCCCTCACAAGGTTAGCTCATATTTGCCAAATATGAATTGAAGTGTTTTGCTCAAGAACACAATGCTTTGCCCAGTCCAGGAATTGAAACCACAATCCTAGAATCATGAACCCAACACCTTAACCATTAAGCCACACATTTCCACCGTGACTTGGGTATCTTGTAAGAACAAGTGTGAAAGGGATTGGCCAAGGGAACTGGAGCCAGTGAAGGTTGCAATGGGCATAGAAGAGAAGCAACTGATAGAAGCTGACGGGGGGGGGGTTTACCCCCCCATCCCCGGGTTGAGTTGTGTAGGAGGACCTAAAGCTAAAGTATGTGTGTAAGAAACGAGGTGGTGTGACTCTGACCTGGTATTTCTGAGGGTCAACGGTGTGAGTAGCGAGTCCCTTCCTCATAGCCTTCCTGTTCCGTTCCATGTCGAAGCGAGTGAACATGACCGATGG